>NC_143579.1:209817217-209968621 GCF_048544385.1 Mastigoproctus giganteus
AGGATAGCAAGGTTTTTTCTCCCGAAATACCGTATTTTTTCGTCCAGAGAAGCAGGAAAACCGACCAGAGAACACACGCAATTTATGTACATAATACACATAGGTGGAGTTTGTTCTCTCTGGTAATCCTAATATGAAATTTATATATATATACACTCGGTGGTCACTGAATTATGACCACTGTAATGGACTGTGCTGTATACCTCGCAGTATAAAAAGCTGAACAACTTTGTACACTAGAGAAATGGTAATTTGCATTTGGTCGTGCAAGTCGAAGTGATAAAGTAGCAGTTATGAGACGTAGTAAAGATATTAAGAGGTTTCAAAAGAGCATGATTGTGACAGCTCGTGCGTTGGGTGCTTCTGTATCGGAAACGGCACGTCTTGTCGGTTGCTCACGCCCACTGTGGTTTTGGTATATAAAGGATGGTGTCGAACAGGTCAAGCCACCGACAGAACTGTAAAGGATTACCCAAGATGAATGTTCCTGGAACGAAAGGTGCAGCGCGTTGTGCGAGCTCAAAGGCAGGTCACTGGGCTACGGTTGGCATCGCATTGCAGTAAAGGAAGATGCAAAGTACGATGGGCAGCACACTGAGGCGTGTGCTGTTCCACAGCAGATGGCCCAAAAGACACTCCTTCCTCACCACTGATCATCGTCGACAGCGAATGCTGTGGTGTCAACAACACCCTGGTTGGACACTGGAGGATTGGAAACGAGTGTGCTAGTCGGATGAGTCTACATACCTTGTGCAACACGCCGACAGACGCCTTGGCGTGTGGCGCAAGCAACACGAGTCCATGAACCCATTGTGCATGGTGCCCACTATCCAGGCAGGTGGCGGTGGTTGCTTATATGGGGAATGTTTTGCTGGCAAAAACTAGGATCCCTAGTGCGTATGGACCAGCGTTTCACTGGCGAGGTCTACCGGCATGTGCGCCCTACCACATTGCTTTTTTTCCCGGACAGAAACGGGATTTTCCAAGACGATAATACGCCGTATCGGACCCGCACTGTGCACGACTGGATCGAGGTAAACAGTGAAGATATCACCCATCTTGAGTGGCCTGAAAATTCGCCTGACCTCAATGCACTTGATCCGTTGTGGGATGTTTTGGAACGACAAGTGAGGCGTATGAGCACGCAACAGCCTTGCATGTAGCATAGCTGCAAATCCCTATAGACGTATTCAGACATCTAGTGCAGTTAATGCCTAGGCGAATAGCTGCTGTTATCCTCACGAGCAGTGGCCCAACAAAGTATTGAGTATTCAGTGATTACAGAGTGTATATATACAGGGTTGTTAAAATTAAAGTATCCCTATGTAGAGGGCTCTGAAGCGAGTTCTAAGACTAGTACCGAAGAGAAATTTGGACAACAGGTACAATAAAGAATGCGCTCGCCATTTATTGTGAAAAAAAAAAAAATAGTTGCAAAATTTGTCACTGTATGGCGCATAACTACTCAGCTCTACTGTACTGTATAAAAGCAAAGCAGTGTCTTCAAAATCATACAGTAGATGTTTGCCTGCACTACAGCAGCAATGCCAACAACGTTGCAAAGGCGCTATTAGTGAAGCTGTGCTATGAGAATAGCAACAATGCAGCTGCGGCTATCAGAGAATTCCCTCGTCAGAAGCGCATAAGGCCCACGTGGACCTATGACTGTTTGTGCTGTCTGCAAAATGATTGCGAAATTTGAAGCGACAGGACATCTTGGTGTTCAACCAGGTAGACGTCGAAACCGATTGGACTCCTCTCGTGTTGAAGATGTGGCTATGGCTGTCGTGGATTTATCAAGTCAATCTCCATGTGGTAGTGCAAGCGTGCCAGCTGTTTGTCGTGAAGTGGACATGCCGGATTCCACTGTAAGGCTAGTAATGCGTCAGGTGTTGCGGTACTATCCTTAAAGATGCACATCAGCTAAAGCATAGTGATGCAGATATCGTTTCACATACGCACCTCAGTTTCTGGCGCGAATGACAGTGGATATCACTTGGCCATGGAACATCCTTTGGAGTAATGAAGCCCACTTCTGCCTAAACGGACAAGTGAATACGCACAACTGTCGCATATGGGCAACAGAAAATCCTCGAATTATCCAAGAGGTCCCGTTTCATTCTCCAAAAGTGACAGTGTGATGTGGAATTACGGCCACATTCATGATTGGGCCATATTTCTTTGAACAGGTAACACCGACTGGACCCCGCACCTTTTCCGTCACTGGACAGCGATATTATGAAATGTTGGCAAATTTCGCAATACCAGAGCTGCAACAACGTGGGTGCCTTCAGGATACCATATTTATGCAAGATGTTGTGCCACTCCACATCCACCGTTGTGTCCGAAGATTGCTCCATTTTACAGACGAACGGGTCATCAGCCATAGTTTCCAGACATCTTGGCCACCCCGATCACCGGACCCTCACCCCATGCGACTTCTGGTTGTGGGTTTATTTGAAGAACCAGGTGTATTGGAAGGATATCAAACTCTGGCAGATCTGAAGGACAGCGTTAGACGTCATGTGCTGGCTATTCCAGTTGACATGTTACGTTCTGCTGTAGAAAATGCTGTTCTTCGAATGGAAACTGTTGTTGACCAAAACGGAGGACACATTTAACAATTGTAGTAATTTATATTGCCACAGCTGTTCAAGTGATTTATATTGCCACAACTGTGCAAGTGATTTATATTGCCACAGCACCATATAGTGACAAATTTTGTAACAATTTTTTTCCCCAATAAGTAGTGGGCGCATTCTTTATTGTATCTGTTGTCCAAATTTCTCTTCAGTACGAGCCTTAGAACTCGCTCCAGAGCCCCCTACATAGAGATACTTTAATTTTATCAACCCTGTATGTATGTAAACTTTGTAACCAGATAGTAGCGATCACCAGGACCGCTGCTTTTCAGTACCCTTTCACGCCAAGAAGAGGCGGGTACATCTATATACATATTATGATATTACGTTATAGGTTTTGTGATCCAGTTGCTGTTTTGCTAGACGAAAAACCCGAATTTTCGGGATTAAAAATTATGTTAACCTCGCTTGAGACCGACTAACTCAGCCACGTTATGAAAAATACCCATCATAATTCTTCGTTTCATTTACTTGATTCTAACTCAGATCTTTTCCACGTGGAATTTGTATAGTTAATCAAAAAATTTAACAAATTTCTTAAACACAGGTGTTTAAGTGAAGTCAGCGTAGTAGTACAACTAGATAATTATGGTAGTATTGACCCAAAGTTGTTGTACCTATTCGAACTGTTTTTAGCTTTTTCTGTATATCTACAGTCTTTATTCGATTTTCTGCCCTTAGCAACAGTCCAAAACAATATCATGAAAAAAAAAGTAAGTAAAAATCAAATTTACAAGTGTAGCAATGGAGAAAAGGGGGTTGGTAACGGGTTGCTCAATGTGTATGTCTTAAAACCCAAGGATTCTGTCAAGTGAACAGGGCTGTGGCATACCTCCATTACATCATATATTTCCACCTGTCTCATATCCAACTACTTTCATTTCTCAAGACGTCTGGAAGTCTTGTAGTGTATCGCTACAGCGCGAGCAGAGAAGAAAGAAAAAAAAAGACTCCTTACAAGAGGACAAGTAGATGTATAACGCCAGAAGTTGGTGTTGTGTGAAATTGAGGAAAGATGAGATGGATGCTCTACATACGGACCTGTTGTATAATGCATTATTTCTGTAGTAATGAAGATCTCTGGTGCTAGGTAAAGCAGGTTAGCTGACGGCTTCTTATGGGTATTGGAGTGAATATAAAAAGACACGACAACATCCCACGAAGGGACTTACTTTGAGTGAATGATTATGAATAAAAAAAAATTCGATCAAGTTTCAGAAGATATGACATTCAGGGAAATAATAGTTAACTGTAACTTGGTATTTTGACGCAAAAAATAGACAAATATTTGCTAGCTTCTGCATCAGTTATTTAGACTATTTATTAAATTCGTTGCAATTTTTTAGGCTGTGGTGCTGAGACAACTCAGACGCTAGGTATTCTCCCAACTAATTTTGTTGCATTCTTGGTCAAAGAATGGATCTGTATTTGCAATCCAAATTCATTAAGTTTATTCATAAATGAAATGAATGGCTATACTGGGAGTTATGGTTAATATCAGCATATAAATATGCAAATCAAGATGGATTGTGGAGTTTTTTTGTTGTATGCACAAACTCTTGTAATGAATACTTGTGTGCCTTCGAATGTTGAGAGCTTTGTTATCAGTTCTTGGTCATATTACGAACGCTAGCGAATGAATCGTTGATTTTTGAAGGTGGGGTGTTGCCAGAGCAAAGATCATTTTCATCAGCCAAGCGGCCTTCTTGAAACTTCGAGAACCATTGAAAAACCTTCGACCGACAAATGGCATTTTTTCCGAAATATTTTTAACATTTCTTGGGATTCTGTTGCAAATTTTCCTAATATAAAACATCTTCTTTCTATTCAACGCGCGATAATTCAGACTAACTGCGGATAAACGGGTGATTGGTACGATAAGTCACAACCAGCTTCTACGCCATAATTTCAAGATGCAAATCATTCTCCGAACTTTTTGATCACACCTCGTTATGGGCTGTAATTTTGAATATTCTGTGAATCTGTTTTCGAGTGGACACCTGTTATTCTTCTTGTAAAACAAAGATCATTGTTGTTTTTTTTTTAATGTGATGGTGTGTCCTGGTACCAACATTAATTTCAGTTTAATAAAATCGACTGTTCATTTGCAATGCTCATTAACCACACGTCACATTTGTTAGTGATAGCGCTAGTTGGAGTTATTGATGGAAAATATATTGCGTCTTCGTGCAGGGAATGTCCACATTTCTGATCTCATTCATCCACTCTTCGTTGTTAGTTGTGTTGCCCACAATTTGCCGATCCTTTTATACTTTCACAGCAGCCCTATAATGGTGGATCTGTCTTAAATTTATAACAGGTTTTTAGCGCTATAACAATCTATTATATGCATTGCAGAGAGTGATTTTCCTTCCTGGTACCAACATTCATTCCTCGCTCAAACTCCTGCAACTGATAGTGAATATTAACAGCAGCTGCTGAGTTCGTCTGTTTGCGACCTTATAATTGTGGCCACTGAGTATATATAGAGCCGTTGACGAATGCATGGATAGATAATCGCCAGAGGGCGGAAAATTTATAGAATGAGGAAATCATGTGCATGTGTGCTGGTCATTTACAAATGTCTGACAATGTTTCTCTTCTTCTTTTATTAGGCAGACTTCTACGAGATTACGATGTTCATTTTGATTGTTTATATATGCTTCTGCCACTAGGGGTCACTTTACCATATTTTTATCTCTTGTCTTCGGCTTTATCTCCTCTCCATTCGAGTTCCGATATGTCTCTCCAGAGATGTATTTGTTTTCTCTGCTTCTAAGTGCTTTCTTGGGCCTTCCTGGTCCGCAGTGTGTGTTTCACTCCACAAATACTCGATGAGGCAGAAAATCCAGCTCTGGAAGATAGGTGAAGTGTAGCTACTGCTTTCCTTCCGCTTATATCCCTCAAGAGCCACAGACCTGTGCAAAAGTAGACCGTCATTCAAGAAAATGAACGAACTTCTCATTCCGCTGGGACATTGCGATGATGTTACGATATCTCTGAAGACAGTTCTACTCCTGACGTAGCCATGACGAGCGACCGTATATGCTGGAAGCCAGCGGAAGGGGCTTCGCTATTCACTTTTGGAAAGAGAGAGAGAGAAGCAATATAACAATGACCACTCGAGAAGTCCTCTTTTATCATTTTAATTTTCAAGCCTTTTTTTTTCTTCAAACACTTGCCATCCTTCAAGCAATGTCTAACTCCTTTTTTTTATTCTCTTCCTGCTCCTGTTTCTCTATCTTTCGATATTAATTACCTCTGGATAGTCTAATATATCTACAACACTCATTTAGATAGTCTCCAGACTATTTCAAAAAGTGCTAGATATACTACCCTACAAAAAAGTATCGGGATACTCTTGTTTCCTATAAATTGGACCTACCCAATTAAACAAGTGACTCAAACTGTTATGTAAGGAAAAATATTGTCTTCGCGTGGTATGACCTGGGATCTTTGGTGGTTGTGCGAAGGGACTATGAACTCCAACGCCATCCTTAACGTTTTGGACAATTCCATTTTTTCTACAACAGACTTCAATTATCTGTACTTATCTGTACAGATAATTGTCTGTACTTATCCAGTACAGACTCGTGTTTGTTTTAACAGGCTAATGCCGAGAACCGATCATGGACATGAATGAACAAAAGGTGCAATGACCAGCGCATAACCCTACAGGATGAACTGTAAATTGGTAGCTCAGCTGGTCACTGTTCCGCAGGATGAATGGAGGGACAATTATTTATTTATTTTATATCAACTGCAGTCTATCATTCGTTGGTGGAAAGCCTATCCGAGCGTGGATTGTCGTAGCGGTCAAGGTGGGGGAATAGGCTATTGAAGTAATTGGCAGTGACGTCTGTGTGAAACTGACGTGCTTTCGGATACTTCTTGGAGGGTACTGTACTTTTGTTTGATATAAGGTATCTCTATCTAAAGGACTGCTGTCTGTTTGGAATTTTGTTTACTTTTATTTTTCTGTTGACAAGTAGGTCACAATCGGTTTATTCTTTCTTTCTGAAATATCTGCAGGCAGTATTCCAAGTGTTGACCACTTCTTAGATGATACTATCCTGTCTGACTGACTGATGATATCATCGAAAATTGTATGGAGAACTCACTTTATTTCTTCGTGCAGTATCGAGAATAAGGTGTTTTGGATTTGAATCACAATGTCTAGGTATCTCTTGTCTTGGACTTTAGGTTACCCGGAACGATTTTTGTCGCAGGAGGTCGTTTGCCTCATTTCTAACATGTTACTGTCAAGGGAGAAAGACGAGATAGCCCAGATTTAAATCATCTTATTTCCATGCTAGGCGACCGAGATAGTGGGTTTGACTGCCGAATATTTTCTAGCTGTTTGATGGTAACATCTTGCATCGATACATTCCATCAGTACAGTCCGAACAACTCCTTTTCCCTATATTGTCCTCGCCAAGAAACTGTCTTATCATTCTGGGAACAAAAGGCCAAGTGATTCAGGTAAAATCGAAAATATTTACGCATATAAAAGGATTGCTTGGAAAGAAAATGTTTTATATAGCTGAATGCAGACAGATACAAGTATTTTATATTAGTTTATTTTTTTCTCTGAACAAATAAGGGCCGGCACATGAAAAGGAAATTCATTTAGTGCGTATCTTTCAGACTACGTCTTCGCAGAATGAACAACCTTCCTTTAAAAATAATTAATTGAGTTACGTTTTTGCTTTCGGCCTTCTTGATTTAGTCTTTCTGTCGCTCCATTTAATTTGCATATCATTGAACATTTTCTCGGGCTTAATGCAGAGATTGTCAGCAGCGTCTGAGAAAATGGCTTTCCCTTCGTTTTCAGTAATCTGACTTTTAGTGTGTACCTTAAAACACTCAGCGTTTTCTGATATAGTCTTATTCACATATTTAATTACAGAAATTCCAAGGATGCTCACAGCTGAATACTGAAGTCTAAACTGTGTTGATTAAAGACTTTTTTTGATCTTATAAATACGATATGTGTTTTGATCGACTCTCTGTCCCGTCTTTTCCATTTTAATGAACGTCTCTCTCTCTCTATCCCTCCTCCTCCTCCTCTCTCGGTTTATCCAAACCTTCAGTATAAAATTGAGAGAAACGTTATTTGAATAATGATACAAGTTTTGTCCAATATTCCATAAATAAAAAATGGCACACAAATAAACCCACACAATATTTCTGGCTGTATGGTATAATATTTAATCACGCGAGGGAAGAGGAGAGTAAATGTGGCACATCACCAAAATTGAGTGAACACGCATGTCACATCAGAACTAATTTGAAAGCAGCAACGTCCCTTTTCCAACTTAACTACTTTCATCAAGTTAATGTCCGGAAAATTTATACTTAACTGAATAAGCAAGTGTGGCCCATAAGAATAAAGAAAGAACTGCAACTTGAGATGTAATTATCTTAATAATAACTAGGGTTCACCTCTAATGAAAAATAAAGTCTTCTCTCTTGCTGTACTGTCATTTATTAATTTAATATTTTTGTTATTCGAAGTTTCCTATGAGCAGACTTTGTTACATGCAATGGGTTTTAATTAGCTGCAAATATTACTGTAATTGTTTCATCCCTGTAGATGTTGCTTCACTGCATTACACATATGCTTTGTACTAGAGCTGCATACCTCTGTTTTTCTTCTAATGGGCATTTTTTTTTTTTTTTTTCGTTTTATCTCACTTCTGTATTGTAGTCAATAGGGAAAAGTTAACGTATATTAACTATAGGCATGTACAATACCTTTTAAAGGCATTGCTTGATGGTTCCTTTCGTATGCTGCCCTCAGCCTACAGATAGTCTGTTTTTCAAACTATTAAAGAAAGTATTTTTAATGAAGAAAGAATTATTTATAGAATAATAAGAAGAAAGAAATTAAAAAGCACAGTAAATGAATGCTATAAGGTAGCAATTAAGAGGAGTCAGTAATTAATGCTGTTTTCTTTATGGCTTACTTATTGATGCTCCATCTGCTATCCTTGTATTTATTTACGCCATCTTGGATTTGTACATTTTTTGTGATGTATGAAATGGCCCGTTGTTATAAGATCATTGTTTATATCTAGGATAAAAAGTTTAAGGTAATAATAAACTAGAGTTGTCAGTGGCTCGCGACATACAAAAGTTTCTTTCCCACTCTCCAATAAACACTAATTACAGTTTCCTCTGTCCTAATTACAGCTGCTAGCGATTTCGTTGTGTTGTTTTTACCGACTGACTGACTTTAATTCTTATACTAAAAAAAGAAACAAACAAAAAAACACAAACTTCGATTTCCTATTTCTGCCGATTATACTGTAGTTCTTCTGCGCGGAAGGAGCTTAGTACCAAATAGACTTATTGGATAACGGTCTTGCGTCTTATTTCCAGAGGGATCTCAGTTAACTACTGTACTCGAAGAATTCGACAGTTTCATTTATCCTGTAACTAGTGAAAAATGGTATTATTAGAAGACCACATTGAACGAATCAAGTATCGATTACTTCGATTGGACTGACAACCTCAATTAGAAAGTTGGTTGTTTTTTAAAAAATCCTCTGTGTTTCTATTTGAAACACTTCTACTCGTAATTATAGGACTTTAGAGTACAGTGTTGTTTCTGGATTAGAAACTAAAATTGAAAGGTTGGCTTCAACTAGGAGAGAGGGACGTTGTAATTCTGCATTATAAGTAGTATTTATGCACTAGTAGAAACAATTAGGAGAATACAGCTTGTGCAAACGTTGCTTGTGATGACATACGTACCTCATGATGTAATTGAAGCTGAGTTCCGATCAGTTTTGTTGAAATCGTTCAAAGTATGTTTACAGCGAACAGTGATTGCGGCATTATTGGAGCATGAATCAATGTAAATTCTGTTTCCAGCTGATTGTCATCGATTCTTCCAAAGAGCTACAGTGCATCTTTCTATGGCGTACTAGACCTGCTGCCCTTGTGTGTATCACAGTTGGTATCACCGTCCTCTCCACGCCGGGTGGAAAAGACCTGAGTTCGAATCCTGTTAATGATGTGAGGAATTTTATGGGCCTTTTTCACAACGTAGCTGAGTTAGTCGATCTCAGAGGGTTGCACGATTTTTTCTTCCGGAAACTCGGGTTATTCGTCCAGAAAACAACAAATTTACCACAGAACACACGCAATTTACAGATGTATTATATACCTCACAGTATGGTTTAATTTCCTGATGCGCTTAAAACCCTACAACAATCAACCAACCAGCCAGACGCACTCGATAGGATTCAGGTGGGGAGCAATCAGACCAATTCAAGCTTAAGATGGATTTTTCTGCTTGCTCCCCACCTAGTATTAAGTTGTCATACGTTGGATTCGGTACGGTAGTACAAGATGAAACTGTTTTCCAAGTCAGTGTTTTTTTTTACGATATCCTCACCTTACAACGTACTGTTTATTACCTGTTCCCTATGGGATTGGGTGTTGTGGTCCATCAGGACGAACTCTTCGCTTACAACACCAGCATAGAGAAGGACCATGGGTTGCGGGATCTTTTGTCTATACCTGCGTGCAACCGGAGTCCCGTTCCTGATTATGTAAAGGTAAGTACAACCACAGAGAATTAATGCCACACTCCATACCAATAATCCACCTACGCCGAATTGAGTGTGTTCCTGTACGTAGAAAGAGCTGTTTCGGGCTCTTTCACTTCACACTAGGTCCATAACAAGGATTTTGCTGTAGGCTGTGCCTGGACTTATCTCTGAAGAGCAAATAGCGCCATTCCTCGTACGCTCAATTACGTTGTTTGACTGCCCACATTAGTCTGGCTGTACGATATCAAGAACTTGATGGAATACATATACCATAGAGCTTCTTTTATAAAATCAATTCTTCTGCACACGATTTCGGATGGTTTGGGTTGACATCCATGTCTATGTCACCTGCTGCAGCACGTCCGAGTAGTTGGGTAGGTTCAAATGTTGTAGGTTCTACTTCTCTCTTTCCTGGGTTTCGACTACCAAGGAGAGAGAGAAGTAGCGACCATTCTTTAGATACTGTAACAAAGAAAGTAAATTTTGCTATTATTCTTGTAAAAATGGCCTTAATATTTTGCTGTCGCACTTCTCAATACGTTTATTGCTCTGCACTACTTTGACAACTGCGAAATTAGGGTTTCCGTTGCAACCTTTTTTTTTTTTTTTTTTTCCTTTGTTTGTTTAAGGATTTTTCTGGAACATTAATTCCTCTAATACTTCATCATTGAAGTATGGCTTATTCTTGGCCATGACAGCAATCATATTTCTTCGGTGTATTAAGACCTTTTATTGCATGTTTAGTTGCTATAAACATGGGGGAACTTTTAAGGATTTTTCACTCTGGCTGTTTTTTTTTCTTTCTTTTATTCTTTGTAAAATTGCCACTAGAATACTTGCTTCCTATAACCTCTAGGGAAAAAACATATCTATCACCGGAGTTAGCAGTGCCTTCCGCCTCACCCCTATTCGCAGGGGGGGGGATAATTCGAGAAAATGCGTGGGTTACGACGGTACTTCTTTGTTGTTATTCATGAGGACAGCGTTGCTGAGGTATTAAGTTGTCATACATTGGATTCAATACAGTGGTACAGGTTGAAACTTTTTCAAGTCAGTGTTTTTTTTTACAGGATATTTTTTGCAGTTGGGGAAGTCTGTTCTAATGGTCCTTCGAGTAAAACGTGTACAAAGATAAGTCCCTGACGGTACCAAAAAGGTACGTTACAGATTTTGGGTTCGCTGATGGCTGAACGTGGGACTTCGTGGCTCTATATCTGCTTAGTTCTGTTGTTTTGATTGAGGGCTAAAAATCTGGAATAATTATTGGAGAAACCGACGAAATACTTGTGTGAAGCGAAATTTTAACTTTACTTGTTGATTGTTTGATTGCTATATTTTTTAAGGGGGGTGGCGAATTGGGAATGAGTTACTTTTGGTTATGGTGTGCTGTTTGGTATGCTGATTATTAGGGCTCATGCTGGGAGTAAATCGCACGAGCTCCTTGTTAAATATTCAGGAATTAGTGTAGTCCCTTGTTAAAAAGAATAGTGTGATAAAATGCAACACATTATTTAATCTTGGATTCCCTTTACCCGAAATTCTTCACGAGCGAGCTCTTGTTAACAAATTTACAGCGGACCTCCCCGGTTAAGATCCCTGTTTTCTTACGGACTATTCTTGAAAATTCAGTTTTACGTTGCTGTGGGAACACGATGAATACCACATGAATCGAACAATCCCCATTTAATCCTGATACACCTTGCGTCCACAGTTATCCTAACCCTAACCATCACACGCCCTCCTGGCGGTAGGAGGGGTAGGGGGAATGATGATAGAGAAGGCATCCCGTGGCAAGTAGTGGAGCCTTAAAGAAGTGCGGTATATGGTACCAAGAAAAGTAAAAGGATGATAGAAAGGGAAAGCCACAGTGGTCTCAGGGCGATCACCGAATGCCCACACATGAAGGGCTCCAACAACAACACCACAAGTGGGCGTTAAGTGGCCAAAGTAGTTACATTCACGATGGATGTAGGCTTTGCCGTTGAAACGTGCAGCGTTTGAAAATAGCTGTAGCGTAGGAGATCAAGGCATTCTTTGAATGCGATCAGCTGATGTTCAGGTTGAAATGTTTCCTTGTCCCCACAAGCACAGAGCGCATCTTCCTGGATTCTTAGATCTCTCAATTTACTGTTAGAGGCTCCATGTCCTGTGAGGAGAAAAGATGTCTGAAGATTTGGATTCAGCGATGAAGTAGTTGTCTTATTCATTATACTCAAGTTCAGAAAAAATTTTCCAGTAATTTCACCTTTGGGGCTGGCTGTCCACCAGTCCTGCCACATAGTGACAAGAGGTTCCCAGATACGTTTGTTCTCGCGATGGATATTGGTGCCTGTCTTGGTTCTGATATTGAAAGATCTCTGCGGTTTAACTGTGTTTAACAGTATGAGAGAGCTGCAGCGGGAAACGTGTAGGTCAAGGGTAGTTTCACCGTTAGGACTTAAGGTGTACGGTGGAGGTTGTCTGACATACAATGGAAAGCTAAAGAAGGATGGTTCTCTGCATTTAAAGAAGTGTTTAGTTGCAAGGTTTTTATCTGTGCGGTGGAACCAAACTGCCACTCCGAAACTGTTGATATGGATAAAAAAAATGTCGTACATCAAGTGAAGAGCTGTGCCCTTCAAACACCAGTCTCTTCTTGTATTTTGGCGAGAAGAATGGTGTACTTCTTCACTTTTTCTTTGAGGTGCTGAACAGGTGGAAAGAAGGTGAGCTTCTTATCCAAGATAATACTAAGAAGTTTAACACAGTGGCGGTTTTGGAGAGACTTGTCCCGGAAGCGAATCGTGGGAGATCTGTGCACATGAAGCTTACCTTTTATCAATAATGTGCAACGTTTGTTTGGTGAAACTGTAAGCCTGTGAGTGGAGTCCCAAGTTAGAAGCACCTTTAATATGCTGTTGGCAGTGATTTATAAGGCTGCCCTTGAAGGTCCATCCTCAACGATGACTAGATCGTGGGATGTAGTGTGATCGGTCTGGAAATGCTGGGTTACCTCGTTGGAAAATACCTGATTTCGAATTTCGTCAATGATGAGGAATTTTATGGGTGTTCTTCCGCAACGAGACTGAGTTGGTCGCTCTCAAGTGAGAGTTGCGCGTTTTTTCTCATCTAACCTAACCGTATATACAGGGTGTTCATAAAGTCCTGCACCGGTTTTAAATTTTAATAACTAAAGTTATACAAATGATTTAGTAAAAATTACATGAAAGTTCAAGTCTTAAAGTTTTATTCTTAATGCAGTTTTTAATTATCACACTTCAACATGGCCGCCATCTTTCAGGTCTCCCAGGTCGTAGTTTGCCATTAACTGATCCAGTTTGTTTAAAATTTTTCATCCACCTACTTATTGACTTTTTATGGAGTGCATGTGCATCTTTTTTATAATGAGTAGTGAACGTTCTTCTCACAGCTGTTATTGATTTAAACTCTGCAAGCCAAAGTACCCAGTTAACTTTTTCTTCAATTGTCACCATTTGGGGTCAGTCAATATCTGCAAATAAAAGAGAAATTGATAAAATATAAAAACAAGAAAAGAAAAATCACATTTACGTGGATGAAATTATCATATAAAAATCTTTACGACTTGAACTTTCATATAATTTTTACTAAATGGTTCTATTAATTGTATAACTTTAATTATTAAAATTTAAAACCGGTGCAGGACTTTATGACCACCCTGTACATACATAAAAAGTGTATTGTACCAAAAACACGTTTGTAGTTAGAAATGTTCTCTCTAAATTCCAACACGACCACTACAACAAAAGAATTTACAACTTGTCATTTTGAATTTGTGAACGATCAAGTGAAATGAGTGTAACCCCACACCGGATTGAAAAGACCCCGGTTCGAGTCTCGTAAGGAATTTTTATGAGCCTTTTTCGCAATGTGGCCATGTTAGTCGGTCTCAGGCGAGGGTAACATGGTTTTTTCGTCCAGAAACAGAAAATCGACCTCAGAACACACATAATTGGAGCATTATGGCCTTAGTCCCCAATGCTCCTAAAATCCATCAACAACAACCAACTAACAGCCCGGATCAAAAATTTGTTTATCCTTGCTACAGATTTTGTCAGTTTTGTAATATGTCAATCCTACAAATATAAATTGGTCATTTTTATAATTTGGAATGAATTCTTTTAGGAGTGAAGGTTCTCCCAACTCTTTAACTGCGCCTTTCGTTGCTAATACATAGAGATTTAAGACAAAAAGATGACTGCCACTATGTGTATTTAATGTTTGTAGATGGTCTCGTAAGGTATCTGAAATTTAATTAAATCTTTTGAATTTCGATAAATGAAAGTTGGTTGGAAAGTCTTAACGAATATTTAATTAGAAGCTAATTAAAGTTCTTTTCATGGCTAGTTGGGGGTGGGAGGGGGAGGAAGAGGATTTCCCTTGTGCTTTTTTTTTATCGTGCAGGCCTGTGAAGTTGAATGTACTTGGCCGCTTAATTATGTGAATAATCAAAGTGCATTCAAGGAGTGGAGACATTTTTAAACATTTTCATTGATGTTAAGTTGTCTTTTATCGTTTTGGTTTAGTGTGATTTAGAGCTCTGCAAAGATATGTCCTTTGATATCTTCGCTTTCATGGCTGGTTAAATTCTTTTGCACAGGTTGTATGGTACATTAAATTTCTCTCTTTTTTCCTCCATTTATTAATCAGCAGTAATTAATTGCTAGCTTGTTGTTGAAACTAGAGAAAGATGGCGCCGTATGTGTGAAATACGATATTGTCTGATTGAAAAGAATTTCAATAATTTCTTTTCATCTGTCCATAGATTCCATCCTTTTCTGGGAATGTCTTTCGCTGCGTAAAATGAATGTACTAGCGATGGCTGAGCACGCTGACCATTTTGTTTTGTGATTACTTCGAAAATGTTTTATTGATTTAGAATAGTTTTGTCGCAGGTTTCTTAGGGTAAGCCAATCATGGAGTCAATAAAAGGGATGAGCACACACTTTGGAAGAAGGTAGACGCATTACGGGAGCTGTAACAGCTCCCCATTATGTTGACAATACAGAGCACATCTCTGCCCATATATGAGCACTTCGCGTGAGGTGTGCATTGCCTGTAATACGCATTCCCAACGCTGATGGAATGGCGCTATCTGCTTGAAGAAGCTTACGTTATATTCAGCTCACGCAAACCTTGCACCATTACAAGAGCATTATATATTTCACCGATGAGTACATTAGCGATACCGAATTTTAGTAACAGCCCTCTGCTAAGACAGCCTGCTACAGAGAAACTATGTTGTTGACGCTCATTGTACAATACTAGACTATTGATGCTCGAAGTTATAAACTCCTGCAAATATATAGATATAATTAACTGTTCTAATATTTTGCATATCCAGTATATATATATATGCCTTAGTTTCGAAAATATTGATACATTACAACATTTTGAAAATTTTCTGATGTATCTAATATTCTGCGTAGCCAGTATACACATTCTTTCAAATAATGCATATTCTTTAACATTACTGGTGCTTTCTCGGTAATGTTAAAGTCTCGGTTCGAATCCCGGAGGAATTCTTAAAAGTCTTATCGGGGCCGATCCGAAGCGGGTGAGTAATTGAGGTGACACCCCCCCACCCCCAAGGATAATATAATCTTTACCATCGAAGATTATTCCACAAGCACATGGGTTTGGTATGTTCTGTTTCTGAGTTATCTGCATACAGAGCCCCCTTTCCCCTAAAGCATAATGGCTGACTGTGTTTTTCCCTTGAGCTGTAGCTAAATGACCTCAGGCGTAGAGGGCAAGGCATCCCTCATGATATAGTTAGGGAGGACGCTACGTGGTTGTTTCCATTAAGGTTAATATTATTATATTAAAACCACTCTTATACCAAGTGAAAATTAATAATATAGTTTATTAGGCTGTTCACCTACATTACTATGCATTAGGGTAACGTTTCGGGTATCTTACCGAACCTATCATCAGCTGACAGACTCTTCCTACTGATGCTCTAGAAACTTGATGTGCATCTTGAAAAGAAACTGTGGTACTTATATTTTGCCAGTTATGCGGAACTAGGACTTTCATGTCACATTTCATTGTATATCAGGTTTCTGGAGCATCAGCAGGAAGAGTCTGTCAGCAGCTTGGTCTAATGATGGGTATCGGTAAGATACCCGAAACGTCACCCTAATGTATGGTAATGTAGGCGAACAGCCTAATAAACTATATTATTAATTTTCACGTGGTAAAAGAGTGGTTTTAAAAAGTGGTTGTAAAAACTCTTTTACAACCACTCTTTTAAAAGAGTGGTTGTAAAAGAGTGGCCAGGAGAAACCAGGAATGCCCTGTACCACAAATCTTGGCTGTATGGGATGGCGCAATATCATGCTGAAACACGGAAGTCCCAGTTCCACATAACTGGCAAAATATAAGTATCATAGTTTTCCAAAATGCTAATATACAATGTGGCATTGAAGGTTTCAGGTACTTGAAGCATACCTAAGTTGAAGAACTATACTTTTCCCCAATCCTTAGGTTGGAGAAAGCATCATGATTGGGTTCCCTAATTCCTATCCCTCAGGTTTTTTTATGTGAAAGCATCTTTGGCGGCGTCTATTAAATTTTTTGTACTGAAGTAAAACTATTTGCTAACGAAAATGCGAGACGGAAATGACGCGAATGACGTCACTTCCTAGATGACGCTAACTCAGTCACTAACGGTAATTCAGTAGAGTAAGTAGCAGGCGTGAGCATAAAACTTTACATCATTCATACTAAATATTTCGGACTTTAGTAAAAGCGATTGGTAACGAAAATGCGAGACGGAAATAAAGCCAATTCTTTCGTTAGCGCATTTCTCTGTGACTACTAATATTTTGCGCAGTTTATGTATTTATTTTTCTCATTAACTTAAAGGAATTACCACTTTTATTAAAAAATATATTTACACACAAGTTGCTTCCGAAATCTTGAAGAGTTCTGCCTGTAATTAAAGATCTAGTTTCTTCCTTCTTGTTTAAGATTTACCCGGCATTCCTTGGTGTTTAAGATTTACCCGGCAAAGTTGGGAAAGTAAATTTTGAAGTTTCAATGTTAAATACCGCTTACCTTAGTGGAAAGTCATCAGTGCAGAACTTGTGTGTTATCATTGCCTACAGCCTTTGTGCAGCAGTCCCCAGCGGATGGAGAGAAGAGTAAGACGGAGAGAAAGAGAAGAAAATTCCCATCTGAAGAGCAGACTATCACTTGATCTTCTCGCGGGTATAGCAAACGCCGTGGATGTCTAACAAATTACCCACAGTGCAAGCGTACTCTTTTTGGGTCCACCCACGCACAAGCGTTGTGAAGAACTATACCTAATTATCCCTCGCATACTGAATAGTTAATGAAGCTGTGGAAAAGGGATGGAGGAAGTTGGCTGAGAAGGAACTTATCGCTGTGGACTGTGGAGTTCATTGCGCGTCTTGCTCAGACTGTGGCTTTGACTGGCTAAAAGGGTAATCAATTAAGCTTGTGACCCTCTATTTTTAGAGGTTACTGTAAAGAAGGGGGGAGGATAGTTTATTAATGCCTCTAATGATCAATGTACAGGGTTGTCAGATGAAAATGCAACCCACTTTGTAGTAATAATCTAGTTAAATGCAGTTTCATTTAAACGAGGTAATGTACTCAGTGCGTTACATTTCAACATAAATAATTATTGATGTTGTTACCAATTATTTAAATAATTAACTAATAATATATAAAGTAAACAAATAGAAAAAAATTACCTCAGGTCGCGGTCAGCATTTCCGTAATGCAGTTTACTTATTTATTCATGGATTTTCAGAACAATTAAAATATAGGGCGCGTTTCACGTTTCTGCTGTTATTAATATAATAAGAAAATAGTAATAATTCATGATTTATATGATTTTTTTGCGCGACTCGAGAACATTAATTTCTGGATTCCATGTTGCCCATTTATTCTTGGAATCAGCGCACGGTAACAAACCATATGAAGCGCTTCAGCTACAATATATGGTATATGGATAGCCAGTATGATATGTATATAAAAAAAGAAATAATAATTGCTGGATTTCTATTTGCCAGATTTTAAAATTTCATGGAAATCCATCTACTGGGAGCTAGTTATTACATGCGTAAGGACGAACGGACATGGTGAAGACAATAGGCGCACCTATAAAGAATACAGAGTTTAATGAAAAGTGTTACAGAATGTGTTGGCTTATCCACCTTGCACTCGTAAACATGTATTTCAAGTTTCTCCTGTGGTTAATGTTTGATAGTAGTACTAGTAGGGTTTTTTAGTAGGAGCATCAGCGACTAAAGCCGGCTGCATGAAAAACCGTTTTCGGGAAGGAAAACCATGCTACCCCTCGCCTGAGACCGACTAACTCAGTCACGTTGTGAAAAAGGTCCATAAAAATTCCTCATGTCATCGACGAGACTCGAACTCAGGTCTTTTCCACCCGGTCTAGCGAAGACGGTGATCTACCCACTTGCTACCCACCAGGTCAATGTTTCATACAACTTTATGACTGTCTGATACAGCGCTATTCTTTAATAACGCAAATGCAGCTCTTAATCTTTTGCACCAGCTTCATTTGGTACAGACTCTTGGAATCGCAAAAGTGAAGTGGATTCAAAATAAATACTGTATACGTATATTCTTCTCGAGAAAAATACATGTTGTGCACCGCACTAATAAAAACTGTACTATAGTTTCCTAAAACCAAAACAATAGATCAGATGTCTTTGTTAAGAGTCCCAAGTATTTAGAATAGCTTAAGTTCTGAAATGGTAACGTTTTCCTTTGTTGCTGATATTATGAATACGATCATTAATGATTTATAATCCTCTTAATTAACTGAATAAACATTCCTATTTACTGAATAAATTAATTATTCCAAATAAATTGATTATTAATGAATAAGTTGATTATCAGTTTATTCCAAATAATTCATTATTAATGAAAAGTTGATTATCAGTTTATTCCAAATAAAATGATTATCAGTGTATAAAAAATCATTCATGATCTTCTATGCATTGAAGGCAACACTTTATTCGTGAACACGTGTTGATTTTCTTAATATTGATTGGAGGATTTAATATACATTGATTGGACAACTGATTTTAATTGGCTCGGTTTCTAATTTTTCCTGAAATAAATTTTTCTTATTTGATTAATAATAACATATTACTTATGTGGTTTGTCAAGATGTACGCAGACATTTCCTGATGATGAGTCAGACCGTTGGGCTCTACACTTATATTTGTTTTACCACATCGATATCTGCGCTTTATTTTATAAAGTTTACTATATAAATTGGTGTTGCGAATATTTAAGTAAAAATATTTAAAATTCCTTAATATAAAATTTAGAAATATAAAAATGAACATGGAAGTAAAAAATGATATGATTGATGAGCCACTTACTTTCTCAAGGGTTGAAGGGCATTCATCAATCACGTGCAGAGAGTGTTCTGCACGGAAATCGTTAGAAAAATCACTTTGTTTTATCTTCAAAAATTTGGAGTATCTGATAATGGCAACCTTCTTTAAATTTAAACGATTATCCCATCCGATCAGATAATTGGCAGATGATAAAAAGATAACCGCAAGGTGGAGTAAATGTATTAATCTGTTTGTTGTAGTAGTTAAAGGTGAAGACAAGGATTTTAACTTCAGAAGAGGGGACTTTGACAGTTTAAGGCGCTATATGGCATCTATGAATTGGTGGATTCCTAAATGGATGACTGCGGAGCTGGCTGGTCAGATAGAACAGAAAAATCATGGAACAGTTACAGAGTGATGAAAAGTGCTGAAGCCTACAACAGATACAAGTTGATCTATAATAGTACCACAAATAAGGTTAGGGAGGCCAAGGCTGTGTATGAGAAAGCATTCACTAAGAGAGCAAAGAATGGGGACAAGGAATTTTTCGTGTATGTGAATACAACGAAGAAGAAAGCTATTCAGATCGGACCCTTGTGCACTGGGAAAGTCTGAGATAACCCAGCTGATGTTGCGGATGAATTGAATAGATACTTTGCGTCGATCTTTATTGACGAAAGAACCTTCATGCTGAGACGCTATGCGAGTAAGGCTGTGCCATATGAAATTAGTGATGTCCTAATTACAGATTAGAAAAACTTTTCAGCATAAAGGCAAGTAAGATTCCTGAAGTTGATAGCATGTACCCTGTCGTTTTAGAGAGCGCGCGCGAGGGAGCGTATTGAACCATTGAGGTTAATTATGAGAGTACTTTTGGACTCGGGGAGATTCCTTTGGATTGGAGAATTGCCAACATATCGCCAATACATAAAGAACGGTTCTAAGAGTGAATTTGGTAAATACAGACCGGTTACTCTGACTTAGGTGGAAAAATCTTAGAGGAAATGATTAAGAGTGTAATCCAGGGACATTTAGATATAGCATTCTGAAGGACACACACACACACAGCATCGCTTTTTTTAAAGGGAAAATTAGTTTAACTTAATAGGCTATTTTGACACAGTTACTCATGAACTGGTTTAGGGACCAGTTTCGACATAGTTTATTTTGGATTTTAGCAAAGCATTTAACTCGGTCCCTTGTGAGAGGTTACTGTATAAGCTTGAGCAGGTTGGGATTCCTGGTAAGGTTCTAAGATGGATTGCTGGGTGACTGCACTGTAGAAAGCAGTGTAGCCACCCAAAAAAATGGTTGTCATTAACAGATATTCTTCAGATTGGTGTAACATCAGGAGTGGGGTCCCTCAAGGATCGGTTCTTTGACCACTGTTGTTATTGATGCCAAAATTTGCAGATATCATAAAGATTTGGTAGAGTTGTTAATGATCAGTTCTAAGCAGCGCTCCTTCAGGACGATATGAACAGACTTCAGAAATTGTCGCTAAATTCAAGATCTTACATTTGGAGAAACAGCAACCCCAAATAAATTATAAACTTGGTGGGGTTGAATTAAAAAGAGTGGCGGTGGAAAGGGATCCGGAAATTACGATACGGCTGCATGGTGTCCTATCGAACATTATCCTGTAGAGATAGGAAGGTCATAATCCCACTGTATAGGGCAATATTGAGAAAAAAGACATTGGGTTTCTTGAAGGGGTCCAAAGATGGGAAACTCGCATAGTGAGATCGACAAAAGGACTACCGTATGAGGAAAGACTCCGATTATGTGGGCTACAGAGCTTGGTAACCAGGCACCTCAGAGGTGATTTAATTGAGGTTTATAAAGCTCTGAGAGGAATTATCAAAAAGAATGTAGGTGGAATTCTCACTGTTATAAAGAATTCCAGAACTAGGAGTCATAAATTTAAATTTCAGGAGTTGAGGTTTAGATTAGATTGTAGGACGTTTTCTTTTAGCCAGCTAGCCGTTGATTCTTGGACAAGTTGAGGCTGACAGTTTGAATAAATTCAAAGGTCAACTGGGTAGTTATCTGTGTAAGGAGGGAAGCATATAATTTGTATTTTCTTATCTACTTGGCGACTTTTTTTGCCAGTGCAGCAAAAGCCTGTGGCTTCCTTGCACTATATGGCCAATACTATTACCAATCTTCATTCCGAAGCATTCCACCCCACCCCCTCTTTGAAAAATGTCGATCTTTGAAAGTTTTGTGGCGTATGTACTGAATATATGCTGCATATTTATTCAGTTGCATTGTATGAAAGCTGCAGAAGTCTGAGATTAAATTTTATACATAATATTGTTGCGTTTTAAGCAATTTCCAAGATTTGCAGTTTTTTAAGGGAAAAAAAAAAGAAGACTTGCCTCACATTTTTTCGTTGCCCTTCGAAATCTTCAACCCTATTATTGTTGAGATGGCAATTTCCGCAGTACACTAGCAAGTGCCTTCAAAATGTGCCTTCATTGTCGCCTTCCGCGTGCCTTGACTGCCCTCTGTCCTTAGGATGCAAAGAGCAGCATTGTTAGAGAGTCTCTTTGCCTTGAGTGTGGGTGTTGGGGTGTGCCACAAATATTAAAGATTCTTTTAGGGAATAGTACGCTTGTATATGTATGAGCACACTTTTTAAACGGGGCTATATTTTTAGGGGAAAAATACAATATAAATCTGAAAGGGGAAAAAAAAAAAGAAAGTGAAGTACATTCGAAATATTTTATACATAGTCATATGTTTAAAACCAAATATTTGAGGATGTTTACATGACTTTAGTGCTCTCTCTCTCTCTCTCTCTCTCTCTCTCTCTCTCTCTCTCTCTCTCTCTATTCAGTTATTGATCTGAGTCTTTGGTTGGTGGCGTCCAAGGATGCTATCAAAACTCACTGAGATACCGCTTCTAGATGTAGCTTCAACATAAAAAAATAAAAGGAGAGTAGTTTCCCACTTGAAAAAAAAGTTTAGTTTGTGCGCGTGAAGTTATCAAGCATGCGCTGCTTGACGTAGCCAAGTGGTCAACACGCTAACACAGTAGTACAAGCGTTGGAGTTGACCATTGTTCAACTTATAACCGCAAAATACGGTAAATGACGATATTCTTGTCAGAATTATTTGTTTTGAACTCTTCTAATCAATGTGTTGTAGCATAAAATGAATATTTTTAAAGCTAGTACAGTAATAAATAAAAGGAATCTTACAGATTCCTTTTAAAACAGACCCTATTCCCCCCCCCCCCTTATGCAACTAAAGTATACGGGAATCCAATTATTGCTTTGTGTATCTGTATGTTATAGATGACAAGATGAATGATTTTATGTCTTCCTCCCTTTTCGACTATTCGGTCTATTTGCATTTCATTTTCAACCCTATTAAGGGGTTGCAAAAGCGAACAGTGTGCGTAAACTGTCCACAGATGGCCTCTCTCTTTCTCTCTCTTTCTGTTTCTTGCATAGCTTTCCTTCCGCTATCTGTACAAATTGAATAGCTAATACGAGTATCACCAGCTTCATTTTATTAGCTTTTTTTGTGTTTGTGTGCCCAGTCAGCTAAAGGCTTCGTCATTCTCCCAAAGGGCCTACACAGAAATGCTCTTATTTAATGGCTAACTATTTCGTAGAAGAAAAACAGAAGGATCTTTCCGATAAATTTAAATTTTTTTATTTATTTTATTCTTATTTCTTATAGTCGTAAATGCCCCTTCTTTGGCAAATTGCCAACGTTAGTGTTTTCTGTAAAAGATTAGCAATTGAGTTGCAAATATTTGAGTTGTTTCCTCATTTCTCTACGTATCCCTTGCAAGAACGTGAAGGATTGAGCGTCATCCTAAGATGGTACTCAGTCAAGATCTAATTGGTACCTTTGCGGTGTCCCATGAAAATAAAGTTTGTAGTAAAGACTACGCAGTTCCTTTTCAAAACATTGTGCATATTTGATGTGTCTAAGTATCGATATCTGAACTTTCTCGGTTGACAGCCCACAAGTCCTAGAAGTACAAGAAAGGATAAGATAGTGAGACTATCAATCGTTTCATGCTCTCTCCTTGTAAACTTGTCTTCGCATTCCCTGTGATGGATTGCTAGTATAGCAAACGAAATTCTCTGGTGTGTTCTCCGACCTCCTGTGGAGCAAAGGGGATGGATTCCCTTTTGTTAAACATCTCTTTGTTCTCTTTGCAGTTTTCCGAAGAAGAACAAAAGATGGGAAAGAAAAATATATCGGATTCTGTTCGCGGGTGGCTTACCATGGTGTTGACGAGATTTGGGTTCAAATTGAGATCGATGGGGGCAACGAATGGAAGACAGAAGCGGAATGAAACCTTCCAGGAGTTAATTCGCAGTGTAGCCAAGTCAATAGTTTTGCATTGTTTGAGAAGAGAAGAAAAGGTTATACAGCCTGTGCGGCTTGCAAAGAACCGAAGTGAGGATTCCTTGCTCTCTAATCTCGACAGTAAATATTAAACACGAGCGTTGTATGATCGTATTACAAAAAGAAATGTCCTTTCAAATCAGATATTGCGACTTAACCAATTATTTGATTTCTGTAGATGATCGCGACTTCTTGTGGTACAATCATATTACGATGCCTTCATTTAATAGATTATTTCTGAAGGAGTTTCATTACTTTTAAATTGGTGATTTCCTCTAAACGAAATCCATATGCCTTTTTTAGATGCGCACAAATAACTTTGTGTATCGGTTCCAGTAACCTGCCCCATTTTCTTTATACAAACATAACAATATCCATCTCGTATTTTACATTTGACTAAATTTCCAATTTTCATCCACGTGACACTTCATGTCACGCGAATGCAAATTCTTATTTCATTTTCTTATTTTCAATTTCTTATTTTATTCTTCAATTTCCTTTCATTGTTTTGACGTGTTTTGTTGTACGTCAATATCATATTCAACGTACTTTTACTCTTGGCCATTGAAATGTATAAACTATATACTTTGGCGATTGGATCCAATCTCCTGAGCGCCACGCACACCTCTTTTGATAACTCGTCATCTCTATGGAGATATGAACAACTTTACATAGTTAAACACTGTTATATCTCCTTCAATATGTCACATCTTTTTGAAGCGCTAACAAAAGTGGTTTTGATCACAGCTAGAGTGTTGTTAGGAGTGCAGGAGGAGAGAATGGAGTCAGTTAACTTCTGCGCCGAACATGCAATTGCATGGATACGAAGAACGTCTCTCTCTCTCTCTCTCTCTCTCTCTCTCTCTCTTATATGTTCATGGATACGGAAACGCCGATGTTTTGCATCGGCTGCGACGCGCGTTCCGCACTTTAGCCATCCGAACAATGTCTGTCCTTCCTTCTCTCCTTCTTATCCTGCTCCCGGCATCTTCTACTTTCTGATAACACCGTGACGTATCCGCAAGTGTGCCTTCCCCTTCTTCGTACATTGAGCCCAAAACGAACTGATGGCAATCAATAAGGGATCCTAAGAGGCAACCATGTAAAGCTATCTTCACGTGCGCTAGCGTTCGTAATGTAGCTCGCTCTCTCTCTTTCTCATGCTTGATATCCGGATGTAAAATTGCACCGGTTCTAGTGTTGTCTTCACGACACTGGACATCGTAAATGCCCCATGTGAAGCGCGATGTTCTAGAATGAGGTCAGATATGTTTTAAGCAGCCAAAAGCGGAGAAAAAATGACTCAAATAACTATGCGTCCTTTGTTCATGGGTGTTTCAATATATCAATGGTTCCTTTAAACGCGCGACTTTGTTTATTGAATATGAAATCGGAAATAGAAAGTAATAATAATAATAATTGGCTATGAAAATGGTCATATCCGTTCTTTCAAAGCATATGATGTTCAGCTTCACTTCCAGAGTGTGATGTAAGTTTCACTTCCAAAGTCATGATGTCAATTTCACTTCCAAATTCTATGATGTCAATTTCACTTCTAAAGTCTGTGATGTCAATTTCACTTCCAAAGTCTGTGATGTCAATTTCACTTCCAAAGTCTGTGATGTCAATTTCACTTCCAAATTCTATGATGTCAATTCACTTCCAAATTCTATGATGTCAATTTCACTTCCAAAGTCTGTGATATTAGTTTCACGTCCAAAAAAATGTAATATCAATTGCATTGTTTCGATTTATTTCAGCAATATTGTGTACACGTGCTGGACGCAGTTATCGATTCCATGTAGCTCTTGACTTGATCAAATCAAGGGCTACATGAAATTTTGATCAAGTCGAGCTACATGAATTGATCAATTGAACTTTAAATTTTTTAAGCGCATTCGCATTTATATGTGTACTACTGTCTTCATCATGTCTGCCCGTCCGTCCTCCCTCAAGTAACAAAGAGACTTACAGTGGATGAATTTTCATGAAATTTTGTATTTCGGCTTGTTAAAAATATTTGTCGAGCCATTCCACATTTAATTAAAATCAGATAAATATAAATCCGGAAGTTATTATTATTTTTTTCCCATAAGATTTGTATAAAAAAAGAAATCCATAGATTAAATGTAGTTTTAATTCAGTTTTGTTAGCTTCAGATAACCGTGAATGATATATAAGACTGGTGACATACTGTATATATATAGAGAGAGAGAGACAAAATAAAAAAAAAAAACGAGTATAGGGGAGGAGAATAATAAATATTGTACAGTTTTAATTAAACTGAACGACAAATTTTAGAGAACATAAAAACTATAGTTTTATTAGGAGTCCTATAAACTTATAATCTTAGTAACTAATTCATAAGGAGATAACTATATTTACTTTTCACTTCTATTAATAGAAAAAGTAAGAAAAAAATCTCTTCTGAAATGTAACACACTGTATACATTAACTAATAACTGTCTAGCAGATAGCAACTTTGTTATATAGGTATGGCTTACCTGATTCGCCTCTCCTCCTTTTTATCTCTTTGCTGGGAACTCTTACGAGTTTGAGCCGATATTCTCTTAAAAAAATAAAAACCAGTTGTTGCCATAGATATGTTGATGTTAAAATAAAGATTCTTCTGGTTGCCTTCTGTGGTCGACCTTCTCGGCTCAAGCGACTCTACAATGAGATGTTTATACAGCACATGCTGTTCGCGTGTGGTATCGGAGAAGTTTTGACATTTATTGGTGTCCTGAAGATTTTCTAGCCTGTATAGCCACCTGGTGTTAAAAGGATCAAAAACGCTGTTGTCAACTATAGACGCATTTTATAATCTCATCGTATTTGGAGCGAAACAGACTGTTTAGGAGGTAGTGTGGACTTGTGTTAGACTCGCAGGTTTATTGAAGATATAGATTAATAGTGTTGATGTGACTTATAAGCCCTAACTGTGAACGCGCAAAGACAGTTCAGCGTTTACGGATTGAACGAAACAAAGTTTCTTCCCTTCTTTGAAACCTCGAGATATTTTTGAAACATTTCCCACCTTTGGGTTTCAGTCGTTAGTTTGTTTATCGGGCTGTTAACCTTAACAATGATACCTAACAAAAGGTGGCAGAATTTGGCAAGATTCATTCTAAAAGACACTGATTTCTCTGAATTCTTCAACTCATTTCTTTTAAAGTCTATGGATACCGGCGAATATATCATGGCCGGAGAGTCTTGCTTAATGCCAATGGAATCTTTCCTCTTGCTCAGACTGCATACATGAGGGAGCATAAATTGAAACTGAGGAAGGATAGTTGTAGGGTAGATGTGCGGAAATTTGTCTTCAGCCATTGGGTTGTCGAATGTTGGAATAAACTCCCATCTGGTGTTGGTATTGTAGGACGATGATTGCAACCACTGTGTTACCTGCGAGAAACGAGAAAGAGAAACAAAGAGTGTCTGTTGCAACAATAAAGAAATAACATAAATGATGTTATCCTATACCAGTCACGACCATAAGGGCAAGGGTTCACATAAACTGCATGAGGAGAATGCGAACATGAATTTAGGGACTATTATATAAGTTAATTTTAAATACATTTAGTTTACCTTTTGGTGTAATTTTATTTTTCTATACATTATAATTATAGAATAAATAACTAAAATTCATAATTGGTATTTAGGCAGTGAAAAAACAAAACAAAACATGGATATCGTTTATTGGCCCTTGTACCAAAAAGGTCGCTTACCATTGTTCTAGACAGATCGTATAGTGACATCAAAATAAAGTGGTAGAAGAAAGATGATAGTTGTTTAAAAAATGGATCAAATAGACAAAGAGCTTAGGAAAGGGGATAGAGAGAAAATAAACCTTACTTTCGAGAAAAAAATCTTGTTTTTTATGGAATCATCCTGTAAAAGTGCAAAAATTAGTTCTTTCTGCTGTTTGCTTACCTTCGGGCCCTGTTTAAGAGCTGTCAAAATGAGTTCTTCTCCTGTATTTGCACAAACGCTTTTTGCCTTTCCCTGCCGCCTGCTTTTATTCTAATGAGTAATATACACAAATCTTCCCTCCTCTTTTCTCCTCTCCCCTCGTTGCTACATGTGTTCGTACGAACGCGTGTCTTTTATCAGATTCTGGCTATCCTCCTGGAGGCAAGTTTGAGACTAGGCAGGAGAGCAATTTCATTGAACAATATTTCTTCAGTAAAATTCTTTTGCTTTATCCATTTGTCTCGAGTAGTTTGCTCTTTCTATTTTCCACTAATTAAAAGAGGTCGAACCCGTGTCAACAGTAAAACGTTTGAGATTTTTGCTGCTGTTAGGAGGAAGATGATGAGGAATGCTACATTTATGGTGATTAGGTGCCATGTCGACTTGAAATTTTTTTTTAGGCTAAAGATGCTGAAAAAGCCTTACAGCTATGCAAGATTCATTGTCTGGCTTCAGACATCGTCTCCTCTTCGAGTTTCATGACCATTTTGTGTTCCCTTAGCGGAGATGAGAAGCTGCATTCTGAGTGTTATGTTCTGAGATAGCGTACTAGAGGAAATGCTTGCATTAGTTTAATCACCTTAAGATGGAGAGAACGAGAAATGCACGTAAGTAGAAAAAATGCTTTCTGAAGATAGCCCCAAGATACATTATCGATGCTTTTTTTTTTTTTTTTTTTTTACTTCTGTTCTTTCTACGTGGAGATCCCACATCTCTAATAGCGGTAAAGCAGAGACCTAATAAAGGTTAATGGCAACTGTAGCGCCCCCCTACGGCGACTGGAGTTTGATTATCTTAGGAGGATACAGGTCATTACATTAAATCTTGTTTTATGATGGCTTGCATTCTAAGGCTGTTCAGAGAGTAGAAATTCGTCTTAGATCATCTTTGCAGCCACTTTACTATTGAATATGTACCATGTAAAGATGGATAGGGAGCAGAGACAAAAAGAGGGATTGAGTTGCTAAAATTCCAAATCCAAAGTGCGTATCGCATATACAGATACTCCATGTTCCAAAAGTATTGGTCCACTAACACTACTTGATTATATATTAAACGCATTTTATGTGCCTTCGTGGGTAGCACAGTTGGTAAAATCACTCCTCCCCATACCAGGTGGAAAAGACTTGAGTTCAAGTGCCTTCGATGACCTGAGGATTTTATGGGCTTTTTTGCAACGTGGCTGAGTTAGTCGGTCTCAGGCGAGGGTAGTGTGGTTTTTTTTCTCCTAGAAACTCGGGTTTTTCGTCCAGAAAACAGAACACATGCAATTTACAGACAGTGTACATGGAGCAATATGGCCTTAGTTGCTGATGCTCTAAAACCCTACAACAAGAACAGCATTTTATGTAAATTATTGGTTACGCAAATATTGTAGAGGACATTGTGATAACACAAAATATGCACAGTAGATAGAGAGAGAGGTGTCATTTGCATTTTAAACGCCCCATGTTATGCCCCAAGCCATCAGTCTAGAATATCTTATGCAGATTTAAGAGAGTTGGCGAAGTTGAACACTGACCAGGAAGGGTGCATAGCAAAAGATCTAAAAATTTGGTTTTAAATAATTAAAAAAAAAACATATTTAAAACTTTATTGAACTGATTGTAAGTACTTAAATCAGTATTTAAGTTGGGCCAGAAGGAATTTTTATGGGTCTTTTTTCACACTGTAACTGAGTTAGTTAGGCCATCGCGGATTTTCCATCCCGTAAAACAAGAAATGATACATGCAGGTTATAGACAAAATATATTAAACATATACAAAATAAATTGACAAATAAACATAGTTTGCAGATAATTTTGAATAGAGAGAAATAGGCCATGTTAGAAAAGAGATATTTGAATGGATAGGCAGGTTAGATAATGTGTGGGCAGAAGGTGAATAATTAATTTTTCCTCCAGCTGTGCACATTGCAAATAGGACCGGAGTCTCTTAATGAAAGGCATGAGGGCGGTTTACTAGTACGTGAGCAGTAGCACCATCTAATCAGCGTAAGTGAGGAAAACCTTTTACCCTGTAATGTACCTTTCTTGCAGATCTTTCTAAAGAATGGACGGCAATAAATCTTTGAAGATTATCAAATGTACGAACGTGTAATCCATTATAAGTGACAGCTTTACCTTCAACAAGTTGGTCGATGCAATATGCGGCTGTCCCCTTTAGCAACATAATTGTAGCTTATAAACATAATAAAATCGGCCATTGAACGTGTGATACTCAATACATAACCCTTCGATACTTCCACAACCGATTCTTCTTTGTCATGCGCTTGGCGAGTCACGAAAGTCTCGAAATTAATTCACATTGTAATTTATACGATGCCCAGAATTTAAATATTTTTCGATCGTTTTTTAATGTATTTTTCAAACATTAATATTAATGTTGAGTTCAGTGGTTTTTAGCGAACATCGTAGCGCATATTAATCTAGTTTTCATTTTTTTTTACTGAACATTAATCTCATATTAATGTACATTTAATTGTTTTTCACTTAACATTGTAGCTCATGTTGGTGTAATTTCATTTTTCCACTGAACATCGTAGTACATGTTAATACACATTTCCTTTATTTTTCACAGAACATCGTGACTCATGTTAATGTCGATTTCGTTTATTTTTTCACTGAACATCGTAGCACGTTATTCTACATTTCATTTATTTTTCACTGAACATCGGGAGCCATGTTAATGTAGATTTTTTTATTTTTCCACTGAACATCTTATCTCATATTAATGTACATTTTAATTTTTTTTCACTTAACATTGTAGCTCATGTTAATGTAGATTTTTTTATTTTTCCACTGAACATCTTATCTCATATTAATGTACATTTAATTTTTTTTCACTTAACATTGTAGCTCATGTTAATGTAGAGTTCGTTTATTTTTTCACTGAACATCGTAGCACGTTATTACACATTTCATTTATTTTTTCACTGAACATTGTGAATCATATTAATGCACATTTCATCGTTTATTTTTCACTGAACATCGTGACTCATGTTATATTAATGTAGATTTCATTTATTTTTCACATTACACATTTCATTTATTTTTCACATTACACATTTCATTTATTTTTCACATTACACATTTCATTTATTTTTCACATTACACATTTCATTTATTTTTCACATTACACATTTCATTTATTTTTCACTGAACATCGTGAGTCATGTTAATGTAGGTTTTGTTTATTTTTTCACCGAACATCTTATCTCATATTAATGTAGATTTAATTTTTTTTTCACTTAACGTTTTTCCACTGAACACATCTTATCTATTTATATATATATATATATATATATATATTAATATACATGTAATTTTTTTTCGCTTGACATCGTATATATATTAATGTACATGTAATTTTTTTTTCACTTGACATTGTAGCTCATGTTAATGTGTAGATTTCATTTTTACACTGAACATCGTAGCACGTTATTACACATCACATTCATTTTTCACTGAGCACGGTGACACATGTTAATGTAGATTTCGTTTATTTTTTTCACTGAACGTTGTAGCTCATGTTAATGTAGATTTCATTTATTTTTTTCATTAACATGAGCTGCAATAGCTCATGTTAATGTAGATTTCATTTTTCACTGAACATCATAGCTCATGCTAATGTAGATTTCCTTTATTTTTTTCACTGAACATCTTATCTCATATTAATGTGGATTTCATTTTTTTTCACTGAACATTTATACCTCGTGTTAATGTGGATTTCATTTTTTTTTTTCACTGAACATTTATACCTCGTGTTAATGTGGATTTCATTTTTTCACTGAACATAGTAGCTGATGTTAATATAGATTTAATTTTTTTCACAGAAAATCTTATCTCATATTAATGTAGATGTTTTTTTTTTAATTTTAACCGAAGAGCGTTGATTTCGGTGATGCGCTAATGCGAAGTAGCGAAACATAGTATTTCAGTATATTTTCACGTGACAGTAGGTGGTGGACTTATTCTTTCATAATCACAACGCATGATGCGCTATAATTTTTGGAAGTAATTCGTTTTTAAAAAAAAAAATCCTCGTTTTTTTCTCCGTTTATTGGATTTAGCGAAAGTGGAATTCCACTTCGGGGTAGTGACCATTTACGCATCTGTCTTCTGTTACGTTCTTTCTATTGTTGCTAAGAAATAATACTTTATCTGTGACAGGTGTACACTATTGTAAGACTCGAAAGTTGTTTCGTATGGCTGACAGAGCTGAAAAAATAAATGATACTCAACACATCGACGATGTTTAATAGAACAGAACGTAGCGCCCTCTTCTGGCGTGTTTTCCAGATGCCAATTAGAAGTCTTGCGTTTTCAGTTTTTTCTAGTGTTTTTTCGTACTAATTTGCACTTTTCTGTCTAATGTTTTTCATTCTTTAGTTTTTCTCTCTATACTTTAATCCTCTGTCCGTGTTTTTCTTAAATCCATTGTGTTCTTCTTGCTGAGTAAGTAACATATTTGAAGAATTCATTACCCACAGTGCGACTTGATCTATCGCAATCAGCCCTGAGCTGGGGAAAACAGAAAAATAAGCTGACTGCTTGTCCCTATTCAAGTTGCTATATTAACTTTGTGTGTCTCTGTGTGTTTTATATGTACAGAAAAAGGAGATTAAGATCTCAATACTTTTAAAGATTAAATGAACTGAATGAAGAATTTTTATACAATAGTACTTAGGAGAAGCATAATATAAAAGACAACTGATTGACACGACAATGCAATATAGAAACTTAAAATGAAAGATTTATGAATGCGCCTGCAGAAACCGAGAAAATAGATTAGGAACTGAAAGATAATTTCTTTTGTCCGTCAAACAAACAAACATGTTTTTTTAGTCTAACTCGAAACACGTAAAAATAAATGAAAGTCTAAGAATTGATTTTTTTCTTTCCTTTTTTTTTTTTTTTTATTTCTTTTTCCACCGAAAGCCATTCACAATGTGATGTGGACAAGCCAGGTCCATACATAAACCTGGCCAGCACGGTATGTGATTTGTTCGCTAGCTGGAAGGATGCCACACGAGGCATCTTCGCTGAAGGTTTAGTGAGCTTGTAGGGAGAAGGTTGTCAGCTGGCTGCTTCGCCATTTGTATGTAAATCCGGCTCGTTCTCTTGATATGCGTTCTTTCCCCCCCGTTCGTCTTCTTTCTCTTCACTTACTGGCTTAGATGTTGCCGAGTATTTCCCGAAGGAACGTACTCTTAGAAGACACTGAGTCTTTGCATTCCCAGGTGCTGCGTGCCCATTAGGTGGTTTGCATTCTTGATTGCCTATGATTGATTGTCTGTTTCTTTCCAGTTTCGACTTCTTCTATTTTTTTTTTTTTTAAATTCTCCCTTACCTGGCACAAGCTAGAGAGAGAAAGAGAGAGAGAGAGGCGGAAAGGGGAGGAGGATTGCGATTCTTTCGAGCCGTTTTTCACCCCGTACTTTGCCTTCATTTGCTAACTGATCACTGCCTCAAGCGTTACAGTGTAATTTGGTTGGTGTTTTCCTCCCGGCGCAAGATTTATGAGTCGAGTAAATGAAACTTGCAGCAAACCATCTCTTCTTTAATACAGAGGTCCTTTTCTAGCGTCTTATAAGGACAGGGAGGGGGCTGCTGGAAAGTCGTTAGATGTAATTGACTCGGAGAGTCAGAGCCATCTCTAAGTTTGATTGGTGCCTGACAAAAAAAAAAATTGCCGTGTTTTCTAGTATTGCTTACAGGCATGAATCCAATGGGATATTCAGCGAATTGCACCTCAATTTACCTGTTAATTTTCATTTATAAAGCGAAACTTAAATGAATAAAAAGCAAATGATTGCGGGACCAAAATTGATGGCTAATCAGGGAAGTACGTTAGTATAAATTACTATTTATCACGTGAGATGACAACTTAATGAAGTCATTTTGAATGTACTTTAATGGTAAATTGAATAGTATTATAAATATAGTCCCTCATTGAAATGGATGCTGCTGGCATTTTGCCAATTTAATGTACTCTCCTCATCTCTCCATTTTCTAGTTTGGGAGATGAAAGCACACTTGTATGTTTAAATCCTCCAGCACAAATATCACCTTTATCGAAAGGCTGTTGAAACCACAGTAATAATCCAGGTTGACATCGATTGTTTTAACTGCGTTTTCCTCACTCTGTGGATCTAAATGGTCATGGTATTCAGATTTTCAACTTGTTAGTTGACATTCACAATGTAACATATTCTCTTTCAAGTTAAAATCAAAGGTGATGGATGATACCGTTTTATGAAAATGATTTATTTGGAGTCACTGGAATCGTTTTCAAAGTAAATGATTTTTTTCACCTCAAAACGAAAATAAGAAATTTTTTGGGGGGCTGGGGAAAAGAAATTCTGAACGGAGTTATTCCCGATAATCTGATGTAAAATGGAACCTGGACGAGTTCCTGTTAAATGGAATGATAATATTAAAGCAATACATTTCTGGAGCATTTTATTACCAAATAATGTGCCTCCGGAGGTTATAAACTTTTATGCTGTACTCAAGAAATGTTTACCAAAAGTGCTCTTCGTGATGTTCAGGTGATGTAGCTGTATCAAGCGATTTATGTAGAAAAGGAGAAATGGATTTACCCAGGGGTTCTCAAACTGTGACACAGCAATCCCCTAAAATGATAAATGAATTTGCGCGAGTTGGGAAAGAAATGCAGAGAGTTGTTATTAATGGATACTGCTCATCGTGGACTGATGTTATCAGTGGAGTCCCCCAGGGTTCAGTGCTGGGCCCGTTGTTGTATTATGTATTTATTAATGATATTGAGGGAGGTATATCAGGCTTAATGTCTAAGTTTTTAGATGATACGAAGGTTGGTAGGGTGGTTAATGACGGTATGCTACTGCAACAAGATCTAGAAAAGTTAGGCACATGGGCTGAGAAATGGCAGTTGAAGTTTAACATTGGCAAATGCAATGTACTGCATATGGGTAGCAGTAATCCCAGAGTAACGTATCAACTACCTGGTACTACACTCAGGGTAGTGGAAAATTAAAACGACCTGGGATTAATTGTGTAGTCAGATATCAAATTCTCTGAGCATTGCAGACAAGCTGCCAGGATAGCTCATGGGGTTTTGTCAATGATATTCAGAAACTTTGTAGCAGGGATAAGGAGGTGATTATCCCTTTGCACAAGACCATGGTTAGGCCGCATCTTGAGTACTGTATATAGGTCTGGGGGCCTCACTTTAGGAAGAATATCGAGATGCTGGAGCAGGTACATACGAGTAGAAGGGGGAACGAGATTGGTGAGGGGAACAAAGGGGTGCTCTTACCAAGAAAAGTTTTATTTCTGAGAATTGCAGCGCCTTGAAACAAGACCTAGGAGGCGATCTGATTGATGTGTTTAAGACTTTGAATGGATTGAGCAAGCTGATGGGATTCTTCCTCTTGCTTAGACTTTACACTTGAGAGGGGCATAAATTCAAATTGAGGAAGGATGGTTGCAGAATAGATGTACGGAAGTTTGCCTTTAGCCAACGGGTGGTTGATTGATCGAACAGACTTCCGTCTGATGTTGTGGAAGTGGATAGCCTAAATAAATTCAAGAAAGAACTAGACAGAATGTTAAAGGAGATGATAAGTGAAATGGGAAGGTTTTTTTTTTTTTTTTTTTGGCTGATGCTATTTTTTGTTCGTTTTTTAGAAACGAACAAAAAATAATAATACGATACCCTCCAAGTTGCTTGCGACTTCCTGGAAGGGGGAGGAAGGATAACAAACGAACCATAGTTTGAGGACGAACCACTGGATTATTCTGTTAAGAGGAAACAGGATAATCCAGTGGTTCGTTTGATATCCTCCTGAATTAGTCCTGGAATTTTTAAACAATTAAGAGTTATTCGAAATGTAGATTAATGTTTCTGTTGGGGGAATGTGGGCTTTGAAATCTGCCCGATGTCTTCAAATTGACCGATAAAATATATATTTAAATTTTGGTGTCAATCTGACTTTCCTTCCCAGGCCATACTGGAATATCCGAAACGTATTCTTCATTTATATCTGAGTATATAGAGTGTTTCGAAAGTATATATCTGTACCTATACAACTATACCTGTTTTAATTTAAAAAAAACAATAGATATTCAGCTATTTTTTTTAAATGTTAATGAGATTGGATGCTAAAAATTAATTTTAAAAATACTAAATAAGAGTAAGCAGACACGTACCAAGTATAAATAAACACTTTACTAGATACGTGTCTGATTATTATTTATTTATTTTTATTAATATATTGTTTATGCTATTTTTTACCATTAAAAAGTCCATAGTCAAGTTTTTAAAATTCAAACACCATATCTTTGTAACTATTCGGAATTAGATACATGTTCATATGAAATTTTTCTTCTCTTATTTTTCACTATAGAATAATTTTTAGAATATTTTGAATACTTTTGTAATATCTGTGTAGATAACTCAAGATATTTGTTGGGGGGAAGCTAGATTCTATTGGTCCAGTTTAATCTAGCAAGATTCAAATATAAAATTTCATTAACGGAACCGATTTGTTACATACAGACGGACAGATGGAGATAGATGGGGAAGACAATAGGCTCTTTGTTCATTTGCGAACGCGCTTAACAAAATGGGTTATAACTGGTATCTTTAGACATTACTAAATTAGCATCAGTTAATGTGTTCACTACAGTTCTTTGAACCATTTAACTAATTTCGCTTGCAAACTGGCTCTCTGTCTTCTAACTTCTCCACTAATGCTGGTGTTCTCCAAAGTTCAGTTCTTTCTCCCATTCTTTTCCTCTTGTATGTTAATGACCTTCTTCTATTGACTGAAAATCCTTCCAGTTTTTGAAATCTTGTCCTGGGCAAACAGCTTCAACTTCTCGAATATCCCTTACCAATTCCTTAAATGCTGATCTCCAGGTAATTCTCCGATGTAGAAGAGATAATCTAGTTAATTTCAATCCTTCTAAAACTTAGTCCTGTCTTATGTCTCGCAAAAAAAAATTCTGCTCCTGTGCTTTATCTTCGTTGACACTCAGATTTCTATACAAGATCACACATCTCTATTAGGGATTACCCTGATTTTTAATCTCCCTTGGCAAAAAGCACCACAAATATTTCTTCCTCTGCATCTAAAAAACTGGATTTTCTCCTTCTCTCTCGGCGTTACCTTTCTTCGAAACAGTTTTTACTCAGTACAGATTGCAAATCCGCCCTACCATGGAATATTGTTTCCACGTCTGGGGTGGTGCTTCCAAAACCTCTCTCAGGCTTCCATTCCATTCAAAAGAAGGCAGTTAGGTTAATTAATGAAACACCTCTTACAAAGTCTGTCTGTTTCTGCTGCATGTCTTTTCTATAGACACTTCCAAGGGCACTGTTCTTCTAAAGTGGCTTCTCTAACTCCTCTTCTCTCTCTCTTCCAAACCATTCCGAACACGTATCGCAACCAGTCATCATTCATTTATTGTCCAACTTCGAACTCACATAACCACCTTTTCTTCTACCTCACACATCCCTCCAACTTCCATTTTCTGGAACAATCCCCTCCCTCCACACGTATTTCTTTAAAATTGCACTCCACAGAAATTCAAGTCTAATATCAACGAGTATCTTCTTTCATCTTCTCAACCTACACAGTACTAAGTACTGTGTGTTCTAATACCTTTCGTGTTTGTGGGGGATTCATAAAAATAAAAAACTGCATGATGGGAGATTAATTTACTGCACTACAATTGCATAGAAACCACGAACATAGGCGAGGACTCCATATTTTCAATTTTTAGAATTCAGCAGAAAATTTTGTTTTTAATAAACAAACTCTGTTTGTTTACTAATTCAGAAAACTAGATGACTTATATCTAATGCGATTATTTTATCTAATTTGCAGTGCTTAATCTCTCCAGACAGTTTAAACCTAAAATTTAAGTGAATGTACTGCACATAGTCCCTAATTTGTTCTTTGAAGAGAAGATAAAAAAATTTGGAAAATGGTGCTCAGTAATTTGTCATTTTCTTCATCAGTCCAAACTTCTGCAGTTCTTCCTTAAAAAAAGAAGATGGAAGTTGAAATATGAATCATAATAAATGAGAGCTGTTATTTGAAATTCTCTAGCTTTTTTGTTCGGTGTAGCGTAAAAATGCCATATTCCAAAAAGCTCACGTATGTAGTTTGTGAAGTCATCGCGACATGTACTCTAAAATGCATTGTAGTTGTATCAACTTCAGAGCTGTGTTGTAGGTTGGTTTAAATGCTATTGACTGACTTTGCGGGCTGCTTTGAAAGAATTTTTTATTAATAGCGAACATTTAAAAGCCCCCTCGAGAATACCACTTGCGCATAAACAGATAGGGAATGCTAGCGTAAAAGCGGATTTAATGTTCATTTTAGACATTTACACGAACTTGGCAGGCGCAGTAGGACTCATAATGCAAGAAAAAAAAAGATGGAAGGCTACGTACCAGAATAAAAATTACAAAAAACAGGAAAAAAAAGTGTTCCTCATTCAGCGTTCGTGTATAGCACTGCATGAATGTAATGAACACGTAGCGAGGTATATCTTACCGGTGACACTAGTTTGTCAGGTAATTACTGGACTGATGCTAACGTCTGAAGTTTAAGCTGGGCTTGTGTGCAGAGCAGAACATGTCAGCTGTGTACACAAAGGCTAATGATTTCACCTTTGGACTTTATTCGAGACATTAAGCGTAGCTTAGTTGGGTCTTGAAAACAATCTTCAACGTCCGTTGTGATCCTGCGTAATATGAAACCGGAGAACTATTCTAGAAAATTGCCTGCAGTGCCCCACTTTTAGACTCAGAATCTCTGTCCATTTGGGAACTTTTGATAAACAGCTCAAAAGAAGTGGTTTAAACAAAGGGTGTGTACTGATTTTTAATAAATATTTTGAACCCTGGAAACCTTAAATAAATAATTTATAAAACCTCTAAAATAAATGTTTATCTGATATATATTTAAAATATAAAAATTTCTGGTTATTTAGAATTTAGAAGCGATGTGGCTAAAATTGACATAATACTTAAATAGCAAAGATTATTTAGAAACACTGCTGGAACCATTTGAGAGCTAGGTCGCACTAACAGGTGCTCTTCTTCGAGACAAAGCAACAAAGTATACAAAGAGCTTGATGAGAGTTTCCAAAGACAACTAGCACTGCTCCTGGATGCTACCTACAATGAAAAGTGAAATCTAAGATGGAAATCGTGACTTGAGTTTGCTAACAAGGATTGTCCTCTGCGATGGTTGAAGGTTTTGAGTCTACTAATGAATGTTTTGACTTGAACAGGAACTTCTGGGAACTTTGAAGAACATAATCACGAGGCACAGTGGAATTCTCCACTTAGGGTGAGATTTCTTATTCACAACTGTAGAAACTGCGTGAGACTGAGGAACATCCTGATGCAAAGATACTTTTGGTCGTTCCATCAGACAAAGTAGAATATTAGGTGAGTAGCATGGATGGATGTTGAGTGGGAGCTGTATTGCAGATTATCATGAAATTTACAAAATAATCAGATCTCCGACTGAGAACGAACTTCAATCCAGTCTAGATTCCCTTTCATTTCGGCTCAACAAAAGTAACTTGTTTATAAACACTGTTAAATGTGAATTATGTCGCTTTTATTCCTATCATGCATTTCGACCTTTATGCTTCACTGATTTCCTATAAATTTCCTCATTGCATTGTCAGACGCATTCAGAGGCCTTGGTGTCTTATTCCCATCTAATCTTCATCCATTCAGATCTATTTCATATCTCAGGCCTGATGTAGTTTTGACTACTGTGATGCTATCTAGCCGAATTAAGATCAAATTCTTATAGTTTCAAAATCATCTCGTCTTTCACAGGCGAAACTATGAATCACTGTTCGAAGAATCAGAATCATTTCCCTCTGGGGAATGATTCTGATTCCAGCGTGGGGTTGTCGGGATGACAACCCCCACGGGCCACTTTTTGCGTATATCATAAACTGTTATTAATTCTCCATTTCATTTTGAATAAATACCTTTCGCTATACCTCGCCTGAAATTCTCTTACCCTTCGTTCTCAATTACTTGCCACTTCTCTGTTCCTTTTCCTTTAGCTAATAAATAAACACAGAATTTATTATAACCTAAACCGATCTATGTATGAGAAATTGGTCTTTACGTTCTTTGATTGAGTTTATCAAACTTTGTATAAATTTTCAATATATTTCTGTAATTCCCTTCTTGCTCACTCGAGTTTAGGATCTTCTTGCCGTATAAGTGAGATACACAGCGCTCTTGATTGAAATTAACCCCCCACATAGAAAGAAAGCTGGTATGTACCCGAAAATTTGCACAAATATATGTGGTCGTTAACGATTAGCATGTCAAGTTGATTGCCGCAGTAGAATGGCCAATAGCAGTGAGCGAATGGCTGTCTAAAATGTGTAATGCCTTTAACATCAAGGCTCAAAGACAACTGACAGACTTTTCAAGGGGTCGGATATGAAGCTGGATGTCAACCGTGTGGACGTTGACAACAGTGGATATAGGAAGATACTCGGACACATTACTAGGGCTCTGGTGGTATCGGTAGAAACTCGGAATAAGAGGATCGATAGATCCGTCGACTAGCGACAGGACAGGATATATATCAGCCACAATCCATCATATTTCCAACATCGGAACGTGATCCCTGTTCTGTACTATGCCTCTGATGCCATTCTATCATCGTCAACATCTGCTGTGGTACAGGGAGAGAGCTTCCTGGCAACAAGAATGGTTCCATGTCGTCTTAGTGATGATCCGCATTTCAGTTTGGAATTCAGTGACGGCCTTATGCGCTTGTGAAGATACACCGGGTCAGAATTAATCCATCTTACATCAGGGAGTGGCATACCTGACCAACACCCAGAATCATGGTATAGGGTGTCATCAGTTACAATAGTCTGATGGCATGTTAATGGCAAGACATTATGCTGAAACCATTATAAAACTTGTGCTTCTGCCCTTTTTACGCTCCTTCCCAAAGGCATTTTTCCAGCAGGACAGTGTCTGCTACAATACGGCTCTCGTATCCCGACAGTGCCTACGTGATGTGAACATGCACTCTCCTCTGCCCTGCTAGGAAAATAACGAGCGTGAAGTCCGGTCCCCAGTCTTCCCATCGATTCATTAAAATAAAAATACTGCTGAATTAATATACAGACTTAATTATTTCTTGTCTAATTTGATGTCTTCTTCACTTATTCTAAGATCAAACCATGCGCGCCTTTTAGCTGTGGCAATTTTAATGACCTGCAGTGTACGTAAATAAATAATAGACCAATTTCACTTACCAGCTGTCGTTAACCACGTATAATCTATAACTATATGCTGAACAAGGAATTATGTAAACTCCATAATTTACTATTAATTTACTCTCAAGCCTAGCATATCTCTTTGATTCTCTTCCTATTCATCGATCTTATGTAACCAAGGTCATCAATGCCCTGTATGATCGAAGTGGCCAAAAGCTCCCAACAACTTAAGTATTTTTGTTATAGAAGCGGGATTATTCTTCTCAGTAATGCCCACACGTCATTCATTTACCAACTTCTTTCAGAGGCCAGAAAAGGTGAAAATTACTGGGGCTAAGTTTGATGACTTAGAGCAACACGCCAAGCCGAATTTATGACTTTATCTCCTGCGTAGCTCGAATGATATGAAGACTGCCGTTGTATCCTCACGCACAGTGGATAACAAACCTTGACGTTGGTTCCAAATTGCTAGCTTTAGATAAATATCGGCCAGTTTTACCCTTTATGCGCCCAAAAAACTAATTAAACATCGCATCTCAATCTTTATGCATGACTGCAGTGAAACCACTATCTTGTACATTCTGGTTAAGGACAACGTCAGCGGATGAAGCACGTGCTCAGCGTTTCCAGCATACTTTAAGAAAATATGTCGCAGCAGTTTTGTTATTTTTCTTATTTTCCATATTTTATGGTGACTTTGAGGTTTTCATTTGAAATATTTTCTTATTAAAGGTTTAAACTTTCTTGGGACAAAAATAATTGGCTCCGTTTCTGTTATCATTATGATCTGCACCTTATCACCAACGTTACAGAACTTTGTTCGTCACCATTCGTTGCATGATGTTTCTTATTTGGTTGGTTGGTTGGTTGGTTGGTTGTTATGAGGTTTTAGGTACATCAACAACCTGTGTGGTCGACTTGCTGTTTGCTGGAAGAAAAACCCCAGTTTCTAGTAGAAAACACCATGCTAACCTCGCTAATACTAACTAACTCAGCTACTTTTTGAAAAAGACCCATAAAAATTCCTCGCGTCATGGGAGGGATTCGAAACCAGGTCTTTTCCACCCGGTGTGGGTAGGATGGTAATTATACGAACTGACTATCCACGAGGGCAATGCTTGTTATTTCTCTCAGGTGTGGTTTATCTCGTGTGGAGTAGTGATCTGGGTTTGAGTGAGAAGAGGGGACCCCTGGAGTGGCCATGATAGGATTAACGATATTGTCCAGATATTGTCTTTAACGGTTTTCGCTTTTCACATGCATTTAGGTACAGAATCATGACTAATTTCAAACCACCCAACGCACACACATACATCCAGTTACAACATTAATGGCGGGACTCATTATTTAACAAAATGTTTATTATTATTATTTCAGATGTCATTGTCTTGGATTCTTCCATTTAAGGATCTTTCTCAATGACTCATCGACTGCTTTCCAATTCAAGGAATGCAGCCATTTCAACTCGATTTACTAAAACGGAAATGACCTGAAGTGGTTGAAAAATCAGAAAACAAAAAATCATGGGAAAGAAAAGAAAAGAAAATCTTTCTTTGATAACCCTTCAGTTACACTCAGTTTCCCAATTTATTAGAACAGTAATACCTTAATACTTTTGTCATTGTAAATAAGAGAAAGGGCTTTGTACTCTTCCCATAATACAGTTTTCTAACTTTATTGAAAACTGCAAGGATTATGTGATTAATAGGATAACCTAGATACTGGTAACCAGGATAAAACTCGTATTTAATAATCACAATTTGCCCTCTGCCAAAGGGAACCACCCTTTTATCCATCGCAGTAAATTCCCCCTAATGCCACACTTCTCCAATTTGTTCAATAGTCTTCCATGTGCAAAAGTATCAAAAGTTTTCCTGAAATCCAAGTATATGATATCAAAATTATATTTTGCATCCAGTTCCTTTGTTACTGCGTCATAGTATCCAATTATATTGATGAGATAAGATCTTTTCTTTACGAATCCACCCATTTCTTCTTTATAACTTGATAGTAAAGTAAGAAAATAATTTTAAGAAAAATTAAATACAGTATAAGACAAATGTTCAAAATTCTTATGACAGTTATCTTTGCAATAACGGATTTGTTTGAATTTTGGATGAAAGGTTTTTGTAATTAAATTTCTTACTTTAATTTTACATTGAACATAGATTATTATACAGAAATGCGAAGGTTTGCTGGACAAAAGTCAATCGATTCTGTTTATTGATCAATCCTGCATTGTTTTAGTCCCAAAGACGCAGTTTACTGTGATTATATGAAAATTGCTTTCAAGTTGTCTTCAGCAGTTTAGCTTACTAAAATCCAAACTTAAAGAAACGAGTTGTTTGGTCCCATAAGGTGCATTTTAGCATTTCTTTTTTTACCCTTGCTTGTACATCTTAGTTTTACATTGGTGATGTTCTGTTCTTTTCAAAGTCCCCCCCTCCCTTATCTCCCTTAAGAGACAGAAGGTTTGTAGAATCTTCGCCAACTCAACTCCCAAGCTGCAAATTTCCTTTAAACTCAGAGGAGTGAAGGTTTAGCTATCGATCTGCTTCCGGTGAGGGTAGATCATTAGCGAAACCCCCAAAAGACATTTGGAAACACAAGCTGCAGAATGTAATCGGCAGCCAAAGACTTACCGCTGTTTCTCGTGGGTTCTGGACGCCTAAGAGACGCTGCAAGTTCGTTAAACTTACAAAAAAGAGCAATCTTTGTTTTTTTCTTCTTTTTTTTCAGCTCTAACTTCGAAATCTATTAGTATCGATTAGCACAGCTTTTTATCAAGGTCTCAAAGGTCAAGGAGATAATCGTCACACTTAGCTATTAGAGGTTCTCAATGTCCAAAACAAATGCCTATTTTAGGTATAATGATACTCCTGTACTCCTAGAATCATTGTTTATTTTTATCCTTTGGGAAACTGAATTAGAATTCTCGGATGATTTGACCCACATGAGTACAACCTTAATGAATCTCTGGTAGCGGTTTAAATTAATAATTAGCGAGTTCATTCCCTTTTATATTAATTTAGAAGGCCACATTCCGTGTAACTGGTAGCACCATCTGGTGTTAGAAGGAAACTAATTCACGATTATTATCTTTTTAATGATATACATCTTGTGGTTCGACGCGCTGAGCAGAATTGCTTTATAAGGGCAAGATTTTCAAGTTTATGATTTAGTGGAAAGTGATTACGAGCACTAAAGAAAGAAAGAAAAAATTCATCCATTATCATAAGTAGTGGGCTAAGAACTCATCATGCACCTTCTTCTAAGTCCGATATTTCATTTTACATAAAAATGGTTTTCAGATTTCTCATTTACTTTGGTAGATAATTCGCGAAACGTTTTAAATTTTCTTCCAAGAAAGAAAAAAAAATAGAAATGGGCAAAAATAAACTAATTTAATTAAAGTACTATTGTTTATCCATCAAACTAACTATTACAGTACTTAATTATTATTAAATTACTTTTTTTTTTTCAGATTTTAATGCATGATAATTGTTGTCCACAACAGTTCTCTTTCATTATCCTACTGGGTGGTTTAAATTCATGTGTCTGGCTGCACTGTTGGTATTTTCAACGCGATCAGAAAGTACACTGCTTGTCATAATAATTAAATGGTTTAGAAGAAGCGGACAAAAAATTCAAATTCAAATTCAAATTTAAATGATTATTTTTAAAAGTATCGGATCTTGTCGCTTATAACCCTGTGGCAGATTTTCACGTTGTGTGGGCTGAAAAACCTTTAATAATTCACCGGGGGAACCCATTCCCCCCCGCTTGAGATCGTTTAACTATAATCTCGAGTGAAGAGTGCTTTAGAAAATTCTCCACTTCTCAATGAGAATTAAATCAGTCCTCTCGAACGAGTGGCAGATGTCAGTGTATTGTGTTAACTAAGCTGACAGAGAGCACCGAAGACATGGGCTTCTTCAATCTTATTCATGTATGAATCTTAATTGGCCGTTTCAGGCAGTTGCAATAAAATTGTAGACATACAACCCGTTCTCTTGTTCTTGGTAAGTGATGTGTTATTGACTTTAGATTAGCGTTTTAAGTGGTGTAAAGAAAGCTGGTGGTGTGATAAATGCCCTTGATAGTCTTATTGACTAGTTCTGATTCTGTTTTGAGCCTCTGACTGACGCATTCTCGTCTAGAGATATTTTAGAGATGGGATTGTTCACCCTACTTCAAGGACCTTAATTCCATCCCAGCTGTGCAGACTCTCGAGGGTATCACAGTTAGTATAATCACCGTCCTCCATAAACCTGGTGGGAAAGACTTTAGTTTGAATCCCTTCAATAACGGGAGGAATTTTTATGGGTATTTTTCACAACGTGGTTGAGTTAGTTGAACACAGACAAGGGCAGCATGGTTTTTTTTTTGTCTAGTGAACAGCAAATCCACCACAGAACACAGCAATTTACAGGCATAATGTATATCTCTTGCATGAGAGATATATCATATCTAACTCAATATGGTCTAAGTTGCTGATTCGCCTAAAACCTTACAATAATCCAGCTGTGCGATTCATGGTATGGAGAGAGCTCTTAGCTACGACTAATCATACACAGTCATTACTGAAGGTACCTTGATGGCCCACTGTTATGTAGATACATTCTCAAACCTGTACTTTGCCATTTAATCACACTGTTCCAAGAACAATATACCAGCAAGATAATACCCGCCTGCATATACCACTAATTACTTTTTATGTCTTCATTGATGTTTCCCTAGCCCGCATGATACCTTACGTCTTCCTTGGATGGGAGACCTACTGTTTGAATAGCAGGGATTTTATTGAATGGAAGATTTCATATAAGGTCATCACAGCGTCATATATTCTCCAATCTGTTATATTAGGATCAGCAAATTTTGATCCCAAGTTCATTAATCATGCTGTTGATATATATAATGAAAGCACCTGGATTCGGACCTGTAATTCCTCGATAAAAATACTTTCAAGTGGACAGTATCAGATTGTTTACTGATACTATCCATTTGAAAAAAATTGTCTGAGCTTTGAATTTTTTCTTTTTATCTCACCCATATATAAACTCTTCCAACTTGGCTGGATTGAGATGCCCCACATCTTGGTTAGTAGTAAAAGATTTTTATATATCTGGTCATCCGTTCTTCCTCCAGCAAAGCACGTCTGCAACATGATGGAACGTACATATACATATGGACCTCGACAGCTGTAACTTTTTCTATCTTATAGCAGAAGTACTTCAAGCATGAAGAGATGTCTTATTCTTTTGCAGCTTCTCTGGATGTCCTAGAGCCTTAGCGAGCTAATTTTTCACATCGTAGAGAATGATAAATATCAGAGGAGAGCAAACGAACCCGATGATTGCTCACCAGAGTAAATACAATCATGAAAAGATGTTTCAAAAATAAACCTATATAAATGAGCGCCCAATACGCTACAGGTACATATTACATTAATTCTCCTCCGGTGGTGTAGGATTCTCCTACAAAAGGCCATTACAAGCGGTACTATTAAGATCACCTCATCGAAGAAGATTCTCGACACTTAATTCAAATTAAATTACATTGAACTACACCAATGCCTGCTAGTGATTTTAAGTTCTAATAGGTGGCGCTGGCATTTCAAAACTTTGCTTTATCTTTATGAAAGAACTGTCAGCGCCAATTTGAGGAGATCTCATTAGTCTGGTCTCTCATGCAAACAAGCCAGATTATCGGACAGCCATTCGATAATATGGACTGACTGGCTATTTCATTAGATCTTCCATCCTTGATCGTTGTTCACGTGGTAAACAGATGCGCTGTTTGTTGATTGGTTCAAGGGCCTTTCTCTCTCTCTCTCTCTCTCTCTCTCTCTCTCTCTCTAATTTCTAGAGTTAACTTTTGCAAATTAGATTACTTTGTGTTTATATAGTTACGGATTGACCCCATTAGTGTAATGTCTCGTTATGGTCTGATAAGTGGCTTGAAAACCAGCCCGGTACATTGTACCGTGATTTAAAAGCAAACGTATTTGTTTATTCTTACAACTGTACGCATACCATTTGTGAAAAATAGAGGGTATCCGAAAAAAGATTCTTATTGAGTAAAATAGATACATGGATTCTGCTTTACTGTTCATAGCTCAGGTTTCTTTTATTTTATTTTTAGTTATGGATGCTGCTGCTGCTGTTTGGTAGCCCCTGATCGCTGCCCTCCCCATACCAGGTGAAAAAGACCTGAGTTCGAGTCCCGTCGAGACGGGAGTAATTTTTATGGGCCTTTTTCACAACGTGGCTGAGTCAGCCGGTCTCAGGCTAGGAAAGCGTGTTTTTTTCTCCCGGAAACTCTGGTTTTTCATCCAGCAAACACAAAATCGACCTCAGAACACACGCAATAATTATTTACAGACAAAAAACGGAGCAATATGGTCTTAGCGGCTGATGCTCCTAAAACCCTACCAACAACAACAACAAGACTATGCCTACCTTATCTTGTTAAAAGGGAAAAGGATTGCTTTTTCTATTGACCAAAAACTTCAGCTCATCAATAAACATGAAAAATGTGTACTTTATAAAAAGTATACTTTTATAAATATAAATACAATATGTACATGAATAAATTTATATATATTTTATATATTTTTAAAACATTCCAGGTTTTATTTTGCGCATTATTCGGAGTTTCTATTATCCGGATAAATTTATTTCCCACAACCCGAATAATCGGGAGTCAACTGTACATGCTGAAGTTTACAAACTTTTTAACTCTACCTATTATGATACCTAAATAGTTTTATTCAATTTGGAAGGGTTGGAAAGAAGATTCTCTACTTTTGAATAATGAGATGTGACATTAAACACTTTTTGTTTATAAAAAAAGATTCACTTAACCATTTGTAATAAGCAAGAATGGTGTTCTCTTCGACTGGGCTATAAAGTTTTGCTGAATTTAGTTTACTAATTTTCCATGCGTTATTTGATAGAACTCATCTGTTAGCTTCTCTAAACGTTAGCGTTTCTTTATAGACCCTTCCATCCTTTTCCGTACACTTTGCAGGTGCACAATGGAAGCCATGAACTTATATGTATCTCATCTGATAACCTCACCCTCTTTTGTGACGGTCCTTCCTCGATGGCTACTCGGTAATTTTTTATGGCCTACGTTATTCAGCACATGCCATGCATAATTTAGCTGAAGGCATTAAAAATGCTTTTGTGGTAGATAACTAGAAAGAACAAAGGGGGATGAAGAAATCTTGTCTTTGTAAGATCGCACTAAGCCTGAGGCACACGTCAGCAAGTTTTAGAACTTTACAAAGACGGTCTTCAGCCGAGGAATACCCATTTATAATACCTGGATAAACGTATAGATCTTGCTGAACCATCTTTTTGGATACTAAACCCAAGATTAAAATTAATTATTCTATACGAGTATTGCTAAAGGCCACCGATGGCCAAGTGGCGCTCTCTACAGATGTCTGGATAATATGATGGAATCGGTCTTCGGACGTGCTGGATGTAAACGTGTATTCACCAATAGTTGACATTGCCTGGTTGTCATTATTCATGTTTAATGACATGAACTGGGTCTAAACAGACATCGTGTAGCCTCCCATGTCAAATACCACTGTGTATTACGGTGACCAGTTATCGATGTGTGGTTTATAATCCATGGCATGACTTGAATAATAGATGCTTTCTATAGACTAATGAACTTAATACATACCGCCGTGTGTAACTTCCGAATGATGATTTGTTCAGCCAGTTTATCTTTCATTCTTATCTGCCTATCTCTATAAACAACTTAAATGTATAAAGTACACGTCCAAGTATAGCTATATTTTCCAAACTTTAATAATTTACATGTTTGTTCTTTCACAGAACCAACAAGAAAGTTACGTGGCATATCGGTATTTTCTTTTCATTCCTTCTGCCAGTATGAAGAATCTAAAACAAGAAAGAAAGACAGGAAGCATGATAAATTTCAGACCGTTTGACATATTTGTAGAGGATGGCATATGATGCCCAGAGATTTGGACCGAGTATCAAACTGACTTACAGGATAACACTGTGAAATACTAGTTTCTATGGCAACAAAAAATATGGGGGATTTTGACATAGAATCAAATGAAAAATCACACGCTGTATTTTTGTATACCTTGCCCATTACATTCTCCTCGCTCATAGTTCCACAGAGGGAGACTGGATCAGATTGCTTAGTGGACAGTATATACTCAGTGGATAAATTACTAGGATCACCATCCCATATGTGTGGGACCTCTTACCATCGCGTATAGTGTGGACTGTAAGTTCTTCAGTTATAAGCGTAATGGTCCTTTCGATCTTATACCACAAATGTTCCAGGTGATCTAGTGATTGTTCAGTGGAGCAACTAGCAGGATCAACAAACATGATCGCAAAATCTTAAAATATTAACCGCAGTTTAAAATTTAAGTCATTTTTTTTGAAAAATTAAAATTAATTTTTGAAATTCAATGCCAAATGAATTTCAAAACTTTGGAGATTTTTCGGCAGAAAAATTTGAATCAAAATTTGCATTTTGATTCTTGGTGAAAATGAAATTAAATAAGAATAAAAGTTGTCAGTCGAAAAATCAGTTGAGAAGTACTATGTTGGAAATAGCAAATACCATCAGATGTTGGCCTTATTCTCTTGAGACATTTTAAAGCCAGAACTTTCTAGTTTCTGAAGAAAAGAAAAGAATCAGAAACTCTTCACTATTTCCTTACCATGGATTGTCTAGCATTGTGATAAATATAAGATACTTTTACAAGGGCTGCGCTGCTATTTTTCACTTTTTTTTTTTTTTTGATCATTTTGTTGTGATTATTTTAGATGTGCTTGGATTCATACGATTCATTTAGCTTGTTTTTCCTTTCCTTTGTTTCGGGTTAATACTTCTGTATCAGACTTTCACGAGCTAGAAAAAAAAAAAAGTGACACAGACGCTCTTGGGGCCCCAGCTAAGAGTTAACAGTAGCAAGAATACAAAGAAAGACTTCAATGGCCGATCGATACTACGAGGCAACCTCTTTCAGTGCTGCATGCTGAATGGGTGGAGCCTGCAAGTTTTGTCTTTCTTCATCATTTCTTCTGGTGGCGAGATTTTTTCCCCCATTTCTCTTTTCTTTCACTGTGAGATCATTCACGGGCATTCTGAGTAGCAAGGCTGCTGCGTGGAAAGTTTACCTTCACAACTTTCACGCTTTCCCTTGTTGACAGAGGCGGAGGGCGTGTAACAAGAAGGCTATTCTCTGGCAGCTCTTCGAGAGGAAGTCGATCTTTGCTAATCGTCCCCTTCCCCCAGATTGTTGTATCGTATGTATTTTAGCGTTATTTAACACAAGGACAGTTCGTATAGAAGGCTAGGTTTTAGCTCATTTGGGACGAATGAAAGATAATAACCAAGTATCAGTTAGCTGTACAGATATTGCTACCATCTGTGGTATGTTTTCGTCTTTCCGTGTGCAGTATTAAAATAGCTATGGAATGGAATGTGTAAGAATTGCATATGATTTCAGTGGAGGGAAATGTGCAAGACATTGCACATTGAAGTGATTTCGTTCAATAAAATATGCAAGAAACATTTAATTTCTTGCTCATTCCATCGGAAAACCATAGTCCAGTAAACACTAAATTTATTTCTAGAGAATTCCAGTCGCTCAATTCATGATGACATTACTAAAGTAGCATAAGCTATCGCCATCTAAGAAATGCAGGTCTTTTAATCTTTGTCCAGACTTGTTTTTTAGTGGATGATTTATGACCTGGCATTTAAAGCCACCAAATCAGTTCTCTTCTGCGGATAGACACAAATAAAAGGTTCAGTGTCGTCTAAATACTTTTTTAACAGTGCTTGCTAATCCCAGAGTTCCACGCGAAGGCTAATGATGATGGGGACTTCGAAACCCGACTGCAATGTGTAAAGCGTCTTGGCAATCCATTAATTATATTAGGGATATATATTCAGCGACAGAACTTAACACAAAAAGAAAAAAAAAAGATCATTATCCCATCCTTCGTATTGTACGATGAGAAAGCAAGACTAGAAGATAATTTTGCTCTTCAATATAAAGCGAGACCTTTGGATCACTGGTAGCTATTTGATTCACAGGCTGTAGATATCCAGTATTTGCCACCTAACCAGCTGTAAGTTTTCACACTCTTTCTTCCTACGCTCTCCCGATGGTTTTCTAGGGAGAGATAAGCCACACAAATATTGAAGCGCGCCCTAAGGCTCGATGTTATTTCGTGTATATACACATTGGATTGCATGCCTTGAACGGTTCCACAGGGTATCGATTATCTCAGTTATAAAACTTTGCCAATTCGGGGTAGAATTTTTACAACCTTATTTCTAAGCTGCGACTTAGAATACCTGTTTCTACCATGACGCAACAACTTTCTAATGGTCCACAATTACAACAAATTCTTTCCCCTCCTCATCTCATGTTTTTTTTTTTTGTGGAGGGAAGAGAAGATGGGATTATTGTACCCAGTTTTCTGCTAGTCCGATTGCAGTAACTGCCGAATCTACTTTTGTTGTCTCTTAGCCTCAAGCTGGTCAACACTGGTATTGACCTCTGGTGGTATCAAAGAAATAAATTGTTATCTGCCACAGTTCGACTTCTCTGTTAAGTCAGTCCCGTTGATCGAAGCAGCAAGGAGCCTGCAAACAAGCAATCTAGGAGACAATTGTTCCCGACGGTCTGTCTAGAGCTCGAGCTCAAAGAACGCCTGGTAAGAGGGCGAGCAGTAACTCCACAGCTATTAACACATTCTTGTTACTTCGTCCCTGGAATCTCCTTGTTTTTCTTTTCTTTTTTTTCCCCTCTTCCCTGGTCATTAGGTAAAATCTATTTACTCTTCTCCTTGTTTCCGAACACATTTGAGGGATGTTAGCGTTCACCAAGGAACGCTAAAACTTAACCATGACAACCAGTGCGGAAATTAAGCAGCAGGCAGTCCGTGGGAGAAACTCAAGACGTTGCTCCATGCGAAATCACCCGAAGGTTCAATTAGCTTTGCTTTGACTGCCGCTAGGGTCATTGCACAGCGTGGAGCAGATAGTGACGTCTCAAAGCCAAGCCTTTTCTTCCTCCTTCATTCATTCATTCAACGCTCTTTCACGTTCTTTCCTCTCTTCTGCATGCTGAGTAAAGAGATAAATTAAAAATGTTAACAGTTTTCTTTCTTTTTCTCCCGTCATGTGTCTTTAATGTGTCTCTGTTTCTATAAGCAAGACTAACTGTTATGTATCGTATAAGCGATATTAACTGCTACCGTATATACTGGCGTATAAGTCGACCTGTGGAGCAATAAAAATCGTCCAAAATTTTAAGGTCGACTTATATGCCAGTATATACGGTAACAGTGAATATCGCTTACTGAAGAATTTGGTTGTCTTCTTCAGCAGACTAAAATAATTCATGAAATTTACTGGGAATTATGATTTCGGGTTTACTTTTCGAAAAGTGAACTTTCGAGAGTGCCATTTTCTTATAGCAAACGCTATAAGAAATTTCTTAGGAATCAAGAATCTTTATTGTGCATAATAGGCTGCATGGAAAAATGTAAGGAAAAACCCGGATTGACCTTTAAATAGCCTTCAATAACTTACTACTGTAATCATATTACTAAATGTTATTATCATGGTTGTGAATTTTTTATTTGTCCAACTTGTTTACCCCCATCCCCGATGGACCCAGCCGTCTGGGGGTGTGAAGTATACACACCCCCAGACGGCTGGGGTCCATCTACTTGATAAAACTTCTACTTGATGAAAATTGGTCCATGTTGTAGCTGGACTCCAAAATAACCTTGGTGTTCTTGGCAGATGGTGCTCCATCATTCATAAAAAGTTATAGCACCTCTTTGAAATAAGACTATAGGGAAGGTAGAGTAGATATGGTGGTCCAAAAGCATGGTCTTTGGTTTCGTGATCTTTAGATTACTCTTATGGAATTATGTTAAGGGTTGGCATAGAATTAAAATTTATTTATAAAATATATTTATAAATAAATAAATTAAAATTTATTTATTTATAAATATAAATATTTATTTATAAATATTTATAAATAAATATTTATATTTATTTATTTATTTATTTATAAATATAAATAAATATAAAATTTATTTATATTTATTTATTTATTTATTTATTTATTTATAAATATAAATAAATATAAAATTTATTTATATTTATTTTTATTTATTTATAAATAAATAAATAAAAATTTATTTATTTATTTATTTTTTTTGCTGAATACAAGAAACAGCACCGTAGCCGAGTGGTCAATTGAAAGAGTACACGTTCTTTGAGTGACAGGGATGAAAGCCCATAACTGTTAAATACGGTGCTGTTTCTTGTATTCTTTCGATCTTGTGAACATTTATTTTATTTAAAAGAGTTTTAATTCTTGAGGTTCATATTTTCGTTTATGGTAAGATTACGAATCAACGTATATTGAAAAGCTTGTGGAATTCTTTTTGTTTCAGAAATAAACCAACATTTAATCAGCTATATCCTGTTATTTTAACGATATCCATTATTCTTCTAAAAGAAAGTATTCTTTCCTAAGGACGGTTAAACTTCTTTTAAAGAAATTTGACTTCTGATTCTTCCAGCGCTTTTGTGCTTCATTTTCTTCTGTCATTATGAAACCAAAAACTTCTGGAATTCTTTTTCTCTGTTATTTTTAATTTTGAATATGTCTCTTCATTTCCTAATCTTACTTCTGAAAACATACAAAAAATACATTCATTCTTATTTATATAAAAAAGGCAACTAGTTAACCTTTCGCTAGAGGACTCTTCATTTGCCATATCGATCATCCAATTGCAACCACTTCCTTGTCGTTAAACAAAATAATGTGGAAATAGTGTCAGGATACAGTATTATTATTTTATTTTATTATTATTAATTTTTTTATTTTTTTTAGAGATCACAGTGCATTTTTCTTCTTGTTTGTGGCTAGATCCATTAGGGGATTAAAAGGAGTTTTTCTTCGAGTGCCATATTGCTGCCATTAGTAAAATACAATTAGTTTTAGCAGAACAGATAATGGGGAGAAAAGGTGAACAAAGGAAAGATCATAGCTCTTAAGAAGTTAATGCTTCTTAGAAGAAGAAGAGTGGAGGATACGATATTGATGTTGGGGAGAATGCGCAAGACCTAAAGAACTTGAATCATAGTTGGAAGTAGCCTTTTTTTCCAAATTTGAGATTCAAAACTTTTTTAGGAATGTTTAGAATCGAAAATAGACGCAGAACAGGAAACATGAATTAAGAAGAGATTACAGCAGTATCAGTTAAATTGCACTCCCGGTTGTCTTAAAGACTCATAAGTTGAGAACTGACTACCCTGCTTATGTTCTGTCCTTTTCTTAGGAATTAAGACGACAGAAGTCTTTATATTTGGCATAGACTTGTAGAAGGAAGCCTTGGTTTTTAAAATAGATATCAGAATTCGTTTGGATCGGTGATTGGAATGAATTAGGTTTGGTCAGATCGGAATTTTTTTGTCTAATAGTTTTTCTTTTTTTAAAAAAAAAAACTTTTAAGTTAATTGCTGAATAATGAAAGACACGCTCACTGTGTTAGTTATAATAGTTACTATTACACTCATTGGCCAAAACATTAGAAACTGAATCAGGTCGTGCAGAAGACAGGTGACCTTTCAGGAAGATAATAGTGTTGGACATCATTAGCAGGAGCCACAAATGAGGAAACAGAGGAAATCACTGTAAATCGAAGAATCTGGAATTTTATACGTAATACAGATGAATTTATTTATTACAACATTTTAAAATGACTTTATCATTTATTTTACAAATGTTTCTTTCTTTTTGAATGTGAAAACGTTATACTGTTGGACACACAAATTTATTTTCCCTTAATCTCCAACACCACACTCTTTGTAGAAGCATATTTGCATATTTTTGGCAATGAATCCAGGTTTTTTTACGTCCAAATACCACATAAACAACTTCAGCAATGGTGAACCACTTGCACATCCAGTTTCATCAATCAACTTTGGAGTAGATTTAAGTATTTTGAACAGTTTTTCTGAATAAAAAACTGTAGTTTTTGGAAGAAACACTTTAGAAAAATTTGCTATCTTCGCTTGAGACCAATTAACTCACAAAAGTTCCTTGCGTCATTGGTGAATTCGAATTCCTGTCTTTTCCACCTGATGTGGAGAAGACGGTGGTTATAACTATTATTATACAAATCGGACGATCAAGTGGAGCCGAATCGGCTTTAGATTCAAGTTGGATACCTATTATCCCATCGAATACGTGTTTAGAATTATTTCCTGAAGAGATGTTCCACGTTTTTCATCACGGCAGATTCTTAAATTGCAATTCGAAGATCTTGATTGGTGAAGCCAAATACGTTTAATCTTTAAGCTCTGCAAAATATATTTAATCTTTGGATTAAAATGTATTAATAATCTTCATTAAAAACTTGTATTTGGCCTACCTTTTGTTTTTGATATACTCATATACACTATATGACTAAAAGTATACGGACATTATTTCACAAGTGTGCAGGAAGTTCCCCATGCATGCTTATCGGCTCAGTACATCAGTATAACTCTCATGGTCGTGCTTATCCAACGGTACATTAGAAGCTAGTATGGGTTTTTTCTGGGAATCTCGCGATCTGAAACGTCAATGCAAGTTCAGAAACACAAATACACTTACGCCTGATGGCCTTGGTTACAATGGCGTAAAATTAAAGAACAGCGGCAACATAGATTCATGTCATTAAAATATGATGTGTGAAATGAGTTAAAATATTTTTTGATGATTTAGGAAGTATATATTCAGAACAAATCTCGTGAAATAATAGATGGATTGAAGTATCCAGTTTTAATTAGAATCATCTCCTGGACGCTTTAAATACTACATGATTTAACAACATTCCGGTTGAAGGGATGATACGAGTATGATGCGTATACAGACATTGTTATTTATATATATTTTTAAATAGCCTGACCTTATCATAGATAGACAGACAAGTAGAGAGAGTGAGAGATGCCGAACTGAATAAAACACATAAGAAAAAATCGTGTCTACAATGAACTGCCAGACCTCCCTGTTCCAAAAAGAACTCTGGAAGTCGTCACGTGTTCTTTCCGTGGCCTGACTTTGGTCTTGATGTAACATAAGTCAGTTCGTGATTCGAAGGCTAAGAAACTTTGCCACTCCAGGATAAAAAAGAAATAAAAAATCCTCCAGAAGAGAAAGTAAAACACAGCAGCGTTTTCCGATTGCAAAGCATTGCTCTATCGTTCGTGCATTTCTTCATTCCTTACGCAGGCTTTCGGCGTCTACTAAATCCTGTGCAGATTATGTGTGTCGACTTGTGCCGGCTTTTAAATAATACCGACTTATTGCATCGACGGAAGAGGGGAAAAAAAAAAGAAAGAAAGAAACGAAGAAAGTGAGGGATTTTAAGAAGCCGCCAGTGATGGGAGCGAAGATGCTTATGAGGATAGACACGTTGGAAGAGCGGCGAGAAACAAGCGGCTTTTAATAAAATTAATCGCAGTGTCTGAGAACAACCTCCATGGGCTATTTATAGACGCCGGTGCCGTGAATGTAGAAAGTGATTACCCTAACTTGTGTGCTGGAACTTTACAGAAACCCAAGACAAGAATATTAGAGACAGAATAAGCCCAAGGTGTTGTGACCAGGAGAAAGGTGCTTCCCCCTTAGCATATTCTTTTCCTCTTCTTTAAGAAACAAAGAAATTTTAGTTGTTGGTTCGCCGGAAATAACAAGCTTTGGCACGCACGTAAAGTGTGGTTTTCTGAGTACACGTGATTAAATAAACACTTCTAACTTTTATATGGAATAACGACCTTGCTCTGACCTAGTGTCTGTACACCATTTTTCTTTCTGATAATTCCAGAAGATATTGAATTGTAGTTAGTAGTAGCCGTTTTCTCTTCTTACAATCGTTTCTGTGGTTACTGTTACGAGTTAGTGTTATTATAATATTCTTTTACGTTACATATTTTTGGGAAATATGCAAATGAAGCTGCAACTTCCATTAATATTGAAAACAGATGAACAAAATGTGCGATAAATTTAGAATATTTATTTACTTTGGTTTGCAGTCTCGAAATGGGCAAGAGAAATTGTTTGCCGGTTGAGTTGCAGGGGAAAAAAATAGCCTGTTTCACGAAATAGCTGAAAACGTGTGATCGGTTCTGAACATCATTGAGAATTGTTCAGTTATCAGCATCTGGTTATTGCTGAACATAGGAGGAATTGGTATCTTCTCAGTTCCAGGCGTTAAAATGGACGTTCCATTTTATAACCGAAAAAAACGGACAGGCACTCTAAACAGTTAGCAAAGAAATGGAGGATTAGGCATGTGCAGGTTTGGGTGTTGTTGTTGTAGTAGGGTTTTAGGAGCATCAGCGACCAAGGGCCATTTTGCTCTGTGCGTGTGTTCTGTTGTCGATTTTCTGGACGAAAAACTCGAGTTTCCGGCAGAAAAGAACAATGCTACCCTCGCCTGAGATCGATTAACTCAGCCATGTTGTGAAAAAGGCCCGTAAAAATTCCTCCCATCATCGAGGAGACTCGAACGCAGGTCTTTACCACCTAGTGTGGGGAAAGGATGGTGATTCTACCAACTGTGCTACCTACCAGGGCGGTAAATTTCCTTCATTGAATGAAAATAAGGTGCAGTCAAGTTATTAGGAGCCATGGATGACCACCACAAGTTACAAATAAATTCAATTTATTTCATGTTCTGAATTTATGAAGGCTGCTTCTTTCAATATTCGAAATTTATGATACGTTTTGTTCATTAATTTTCTTAAAAATAATTTAAATTAACAACTTTATTTGCATATTATTATCAAAATTTATATGAAGCATAATGTTTAAATCTTTCCGATATTTTATTTAAAATATCACCGTTAAACTAAACTTCAAACATTTTCAGGAATATTCAGAATGTATTGGTTGGAGTTATGCAATCTGCAATGAATATTATATTTGTATAGGTTATATATATATATCTTCTTGTCACGTGGATTTTTCAAACGTAGAAATAGTCCATCTCATATGAAAAAAAAACCCCATATATTTATTTCCATTAGATGGAAAGGCTCAGCCATCCACAAAATTCTGATAAAGCCGTTTTAAACTTCCAGTATCGAAGATACTGGAAGTAACCACTGCCAGATGGATAAACTGTGAGCAAGAAGAGATGTACTTGGTTGACCTAATGTTCATGTAGGTCTTGTCGTTCATATTTCTATCCGTCAGTATCGGAAGGAGAGGGAGCAAATGTGTGACATCAAAGACTGCAAACCATCGCACTTCCGCCAGCACCAGCATGCAGCGTTGACAACGGGCATGATGGGCCCAAGGATTCACGCTACTGTTAGTTACTAAATCCAGGTCCTGCCGTCATCATGGAACAACTTTAACCGAGATTCATGGGACAAAGCTACTTTTTTACACTCTTGAAATATGCTGTAGCCGTTATATCATTAGGTAGCAAGAGTGGAACCCGATGAGATCTTTCCATCCACGACAGGCTCTGGCGCATTGTTCGTTCCAGTGTCCCCCCTTTGCACACCACTGTTGTATTATGTTATAATTTGATCGACTGTGGCTTGTCTATTAGAGTGCATGATTCTTTTCATCTTCCGTTGGCCTCTCACGACAGTTTGTTGTGAGTGGCCAACAGAGGTCTTTGTTGGGAAGAATGGTATTGCGGCACCTTGTTAAAATCACGACCCTTTTCAGTAGTGCAGTGCTTTGAGAAGGTATTGCAGACTATCCGCGCCATTATGAGAAAAGAAAATCAATGTGGTTTTTCTTTAATTAAAATTTCGTTTTGTAAACTAAGCACATCATAGCAGCATAAATATCCTGCTATTAATGTGTTCAGCACAAGAATGGTTGGCAAAAATTACGAGCCATTAAGATCTGTACCTTGAAATCGCGTTCTTGTTAAAATAAGCCGAAGCCTTGTCCAGCCGTCATAGTGGGTGGGTGAGGGGGTAGAGTTGATCGACAAGAGTGACTTTATAATTGCGAACGACACACGACATCACTAGGACTTGCTCTCAGAGCGCTGCCCAAGTAAATGAGTATCAGCACACGATCTGTAAGGAAGCAAATTAATTAAAGCTATTTAATAAATTTTCCCTCGATGTTATTACGTTGCATGTGGCACTTGCCAAGATTAGAGGGTGCTCTTTGCCACGTCAGCCGAAAGTCGGGAGTCGTTGTAATGAACTGCGAGTTTGTTTGAAGCCACGAAGCGTTCTGTTTTCGACATTGGTGGGTTAACGTTTGGAAAATTGCTCGTCTCAACTGTGACGAGTTTAAGGGACAGCAAATTTCGAACTAATTCACACCTTGGCTGAAGCATATGCCCAGTAAATACAGCGATTCATTAGAAAAGGCAACGTGCGCCTGTTCATCGGCCTTATCGAACTCATTATCTTTTGAATGTTTTAAAACATCTTCCTTGTTTTTCGTGATCAGTCAATGGTTACTGTGACGGACTTTGATGAGACAGCGCATGCTTGGCTGCCCCCCTTGATTCCCGCAAATTACAATATTCTGTTTGTATTCCCTTTGGCTTATTGCCAGCGTTCTTTCTTAAGGCGCAGGCAGACCGTCTCTCCTATCCCTGAACTTTGCTCTCTGCGAATGCATCATTTAGATATCCACATTAACAAGAAAAGAATAATATGGCAATCTATCGCTTATAACCCGACTGTGTGGAGATTGAAGAGGTCGAGTGATTTCGAAAATAAGTTTGAGAGGGGTGGGAGGAAGCAGAAACACAAACTTTTAATTTTTCTTGCCTGATACTGATCAAACTACTTTGCATATATGATTTGTTGCGAATGATATAAAAAGGTCTAGTTGAGTACTTGGTAAATCTAAAATCCAGTGTGTTTATTCCCAATTAGGTTGGAAATGTTTCCTCTTTGTAGCAATCGCGAAAACAGTTTTTCTCTTCTCCACCGACCAAAATTCTTAAATTCTTTACTTTATATTCTATTTTTTGCTGCTACAATTCATTCAAAATGATTCAGACACGCAATCCAACTATATTCCATGCTTAGTAAGCACTAGGGCGAAAACGAGAGTGGAATATAAATTACAAATAACTTTTTCTTTTGTTGTTTTTGTGGTTATGCATTTTACAGTTGAATGTCATCATTCAGAGTAGCTCATGCCTAATTAAACCTTGGGTGTTTCCCTAAAGGTTAGCTGGTTATGTGTGTATTATTCTCCATAGCCCCTATCAAACCGATTCTATTTGTCAAAAGAAATATCCGCCATATTGTCTTATTTAAAAATCGCAAAAGTTGAATAATTTACTTTTCTGGTTTCAAGCCAACGAGTTTGGGGAATTCAGAATGAATCCGGGGAGGGGAGAAGCAGCTCTGGAAGTACAGAAAAAACGAGGGGGCAAATTTTTCTTCTTTGAACTGACCCTCTCTCTCTCGTACACAACCGTTTAAGGACATTAGAGCGACAATTTAAAATAGAAGAAAGTGAAAATATAGTGAAAAAATTTCTAAATACAGTCGAAGCTCTATATAACGACCCCCCAAGGAATGTGACAACGGTTGTTATATCGGTTGTTCGCAAAATAGCATTAGATTAATGAGAAATTGGGGTTGCTATAAAGAGATTGGACTGCATTGGTAAGCTGAAAATGGATATTTTTCCAGATATGTTTTTCTTTTTATACAGTTCTCATATTCAAGCTAGCTTAGACATCTTTCGCGTCAGATTTCAATTCTTAAATCCTTTTTTCAGACAGTCTGTTGCTTTTCTTATTAATTTCGCCAAAGCCCATTTCATTAAAACAAAATCATTACCTTTTTGAACTTCCTAAATGGAGTCTTATTAAAAATTCCTTCTTAAGCAATGCTTTCTTAACGATTTTGTGCTCTGTATACATTAGCTGTTGTTGTTTTGAAATCATTTTCGTTGTCCTAAATGGAGAAAAGAAAACAAGAGAAATCCTTCGTTGTAATCGTAATTTTCTTCGGCAATAGAACCCCTCCCCCATTCGAACGATGTACATGTGGTGGACATTAATACGAAGTCACAGAAACAATTATTGTATAATGGAGACTATCCCAAACGCCATTATCCTAATTGCCAAAAGACCTTTGGTAATCAAACCTTATTTCCAAACCACTGATAATGTTCCTGCTTTGTTTTCAAATTTATTTCTACTTAATGTGGTGGTTGTAGCAAGTATCAACGGCTGTTTCAGAGATAATGGACCACGTGATCAAGCTGCTTACCTGAATCCTAAAGTTGAAGACATTTCGCTTAATCTTACTGCAAATATATCGATTGAGTGTATTTATAATTATGTTTAATGATGTTTTTTCTCTCATTCTGTCACTACTAGTGAGATTTTAAATAACATTCTCTTTGGGAATTAATTATGAAGTAACAAATTGCGTTTTATCGCTAGAGGGCATCACTATCGCTTTAGGACTAGCTCAGAGCCCTATTTCAATTTAAAAAAAAAAACGCCCATCCACATTTTTTCATTGGGAAATTTTTTCTTCCTAAAATGTTCTCCATTTGATGTTTTAATATATCGTTTTCAGTTCTTTAACCCATCAAGATACCTTGAGAAAGAATTCCTTGTGATATCATAAAAATCTTACTTGGCTCATCTGTTGAGGAAAATTCTTTCTATGGAAACCTCAAGGAAGATGAACAAAGACATTAGTATATTCTGGAGGGAGATAACTATAAAAAACGAAATAATGTATTTCCCTAACATTGTGGAATATAAAGAAGATCTATCAAAAATGTGCTCCTCTTTTAAGATCCTTCATAAAAATTCCATACGGGGCGTTGAATCGACAGAAAAAGACACAAAAAGCCACAAAAATAAACGAAGAAAACATCAGAATCCATATCACTGCATAGAAATATGTTTGCATTTCGAGATGCGAACCTGTCTCCAAACCACCATTTTTCCTGCCAGTTGAATGACAGCTTGTTTCCCAAGACCTGCGGTAGATTGCTGTGTGGCACGACATAATGGAAACGCGTCCCACCTCGTGTTTACAGCGGTCGTCAAAATCGATTTTTATTTATTGTTTCCACATCATATCTGTTTACATGAGTCTCGGTTATGACAACCCAATAATGCCGATATGGTTGTGGTAATAGCTTTAGCACTGTCATCTGGTGGTGGATATATTAAATAAAACCGCCTACATGACGTCTTAAAAACTAACAGTCCTTAAACAACAACAGTATAAAAACCCTGCTTTTGTTTCTAGTTGTTGTCATCATAATGGATATGCAGCCATGGCACACATTAGCAGACGAAAAATACCGTGTAGAATGCATTTAGCACTTATTGTAATAACTTTTAGCACTAAGGGCATTCAAATGTAAAATGTTCACCTTTTCGAGCTTTCGTTTAACAGTATTCATGAAATAAAAGCTATAATGTTGATCTTTCATCTTTTTTTTTATGAAAACAAAAAAACACCTTTTCAAGAACCTCCGTTTAATTTTATTCATGAAAAAAAAAAAAAAAAAAAATTGATGTACATTTCATGTTGCACACGATTGCACGTGCACCTCTCGAGCTGTAATTGACATGAAAACTGGCTTGCAATTGTTAGTCTCGAACTGTAATTGGCATGAAAACCGGCTTGCGATTGTTGGTCTCGAGCTGTGATTGACACGAAAACCGGCTTGCAATTGTTGCGGTTTAAATTCGCGTGCCAGAGTTGTTGATTTCGTAAACAATGAGAGGTAGGTCACGTGCCAGTGAATTTCTACTGTTATTAGTGCGTGGCTGTTAGCATTTTAATTTTTAAACAACAGAGTTCATGATTTTTAGTTAAACAGAATTTAACCTTAATAATGAGATAATTATGATTTTTTTGTTGTTGTGGTTCGACTCCTTTTGGATACTGCTGTACATTTGCTTTTATTCTCTGTAATTACTTATTCATTAAATGCAATTGGGAATGAGAAAACTGCTTTTAAAAGCTACCGGTTCAATCTTACAACTTAATAAACAATGTCAGTGGTTTCACTAGCAGAATTTTAAACGTTCACAACTTTAATCTCCTTGTTATTTAGAAAGAAAGTAGTTTGTAAGAAGCTAGTAGTTATATACGAGTTGTGTTGATTTAAGTACTTACTTCTCTAAGCGCAGCTGGTATCGAAATTATACGCAAAAGTGTAGTTTATCCTTTTAATCCCATCATTTGTACTAGCATTAAAGTTTTCACTGCGTTCCGGTATGTATTGAGTTAATAGATTCACAAAGAAAGAGTGATGGTAATTACTTTGGTTATGGAGCGGAGATTTAGAGAACAACTATGCAGATGTATGTGTGTGTGTCTCGCGGATAAAGTGTCTTCAGCTAGTGATTGCATGGATAGAGAAATCCCGAAAGATATTTCTTGGGGGAATTTCATACAAACATGATGGTAAAGAACAAAGACTTCGATCAGTGGATTAGTGGGGGTTTCAACCTCATTAGTTACCCATACCTTTTTCATGCTTTTTTACCACCATTTTGTTTATAAAAAGGGCATTTTTCTTTCTCTTCTAACTTTGTGTTTGCGACACCTTGACGATCTTTTGATATTAAACTTAGGAGGAGCTTTATCAGGTGTCATCTACATGCGCGCAGCACTGATGTATATCTGCAAACACTTATTCATGGAATGATTACTCGAAAGAAAATAACGCCCTTTGTTTAAGATTCCTTCTGCTTCTACTGTGTCGCTTGTTTTTTTAATAACTGTTTCCCCTTTACAGAGACAGATTAAAGTATGCAAATTACTTAAGTGTCACCTGCTGGCAAATAGTAGAACTATGTTCGGTTGCTGACAAAGCCTGCCTTGCCATTGTACCGTTTGAGACAGTGGAAAAACAAAGCGGAAATTGGAAACCATTTTCTAAGGGCGCAAAGGTGGCTCACTCTGGTGACGGATCAATAAGTTAATAGCGCTGAAAGTTTTTGTTTTTTTGTTTTTATCATATCAGCTGTAGCAAGAGAGGCTTATTGCAATTCAGACTATTAAATAAAATTAATCGAAAACGAAGATTTCATAAGAAAAAAATATTTCAACATACGAATGTTATTTTCTTTTATTTATTTAAATGAATGTAAACTGTGATCATAATATTAGACACTGGTTTAAATCCAGTGCCTGTTGGATGATCTTGGGCACTTTCTGTATACCAAGCTATTTCTAAAACCACTTTACTTTGGAAATGCTAACGAGAAAAATAACTGCATATTGCGCGACTTACGTCCAGTGCTTAAATGTTTGGGAAGAGTAGTGTAGGGCCGTAACTTTCACATGATGGTGTTCATTCTTCATCCACAAAAGAAAACACAAGTCGATGTCCGTACATTTTCAACTTCTTAGGTCACAGAGTGCAGATAAACGTTGAAATGCAAAGAGGAGTGCCAAGTCCTCAGACACGCGTTGCTGTGAATTTGTAAGGTGGCGTATCATCGACCGTGTGCAGTGAATCGAAAGGAGAAGAGATAACAATAACTAGTTGCAAAAAAACTAAAAAAAAAATGTGAACAGATCAAACATTTTAGTTATGAAATATGTGGAATAAAAAGGAAAGTGTGCGGGAGAAAAAGAATAAGTATGGAGAGGAACAGGCATGTAAGAGAAACAGGAAGGTGTGAGAAAAGACCATAAAAGCAGCCACTTAAAAAATAAATCAGTTTCGGTTGGTCCAAAATAGTTTTTTATCCACTTTATCGACCTGTTTTGAGCTTACGTATTTATGGCTGCTTAGGAGGGTTGTTTAGGGTTGTGTTTGTTGATGCCTGGTTTTATATTACTCTGCTATTTGGATCATAAGACATTCTAGAATATAAAAAGCAATTTTTAATTAAAAACAGAAATGAGGAAAAATGTCTTTTAATGTCGAATCCGCCACTAAGAGAGAATCGAAATTTTGTAAATGTCCTTTATGGTGACGTTATTTTCGAAAATTAGAGTTTCTCAGTTCCTATAGAGAATGGATTGTGGAAGGGTAGGTTTTGAAATTCTGTCTGCTGTGAATGCATCCTGAAAAAGTATTTGTGCTTTTGGTATTAAAATGAACTTTCGGATTTTAAGGTCTGTAATCTTGGCGGTTTCGGGGCAGTTCTCTTCCTTATAATTTTATGCCTTTTTTTGAGGGAAATAAAATCGTCCCACTTTCCGAAAAATACGGTTTAGTCGTAGGAATTGTTTCAGAAATGAAAAGCGTGAATATATTAGCATAAAAACTTAGGTAGAATTAAAACAAAAAGAGGAGTTTGATCAGGACTTTAGAGTTACATTCTTTCTTTCAGTTCATTTTATATATTCTGTTTATGTTAATATTTTAAAATAGGAATGACAGATATTTGGAGATGTTTTTAGACTCAGCACCCTCGCAGATGCTGTGGGGGGTCCGAATTTAAAAGGATCCAAAGCCTAAAAATATATATTAGTTTATTTTTTGAATTTCCATTAAAATTTTGACAAATTTTAAATACTTTTTCCCATTTTTCCCCCAAAAAAATTTCAAAATTTTCAACAATAATTATTGGTCCCCTGATTGGAAAACGAAGACCAATAATTTATTTTTTAAATGGGGCTGATTTTTTCTAGTTACTCCACTGTTATGAAGTTTTAATTTAGAAATTCAAGTGCTGAAACTAATTGACCACTAAACATCACAGTAAGGTATTACAGTGATGTTTAGTGGTCCCGGAAACTCAGGTCTTTTTGTCCAACAAACAGAAAATCGACCACAGAACACACGCAATTTTCAAACAGTATACACGGGGCAATATGGCTTTAGTCGCTGATCCTCCTAAAACCCTACTACGACAACTTCCCCCTTCTCCAGATAATTAATGGACAAAATCACAGAATCATGAAAAGATAAATTACTTTAAAGCCTAATTATCAGTGAATCCGAATCTTCAATTATTGAATCAATAAGTTCGAATGGAGTGGATCATATTAGTATACCTCCTATCGATCAAAGGTCACTTTACATTTAACTATTTTCATCGATAAATAATTTTATATCCACGCAGGCGCATATAAAGACACATTTGCACGTACCTACTGTATGTATATTATTTATGGCTTTATCGTGTCACTATATCTCGGTCTGTCTCAAATATTTATACTCGTGGTTGTCTATCTGTTTATGTATCAGTCTTATCTAACCATATTTTTACATTATCATTTTTATTTTCCCCTTCGTCCTCAGTCCTTTTTGTTTACGTTTTTCGTTCCATATCCAAATTTTTTCCTTTTCTCTATATTTTCCTTCAGCTATTTTATACTTCACTATTCTCTGTCGAACTTAAAACTCTCTAGCTATTGCCGCTGGGAAGTCTCGTGCCTACCAGCAACTCTGCCATCTCTCTCTCTTTATCCCCCATTTTACTTCTCCATCGTGAAAGTCCACTGCAGTGCGCTGTGTTGGGGAAAGTAGGGGGAGAAGCAAAAGGTAGTGGGCATGTTGTTGTTCAGATATACACTTGCCTTGTCATTCGCCCTACATCAACTGGGAGTTATTGAGTTGTTACGTCGCTTGCACTGCTACAAACACCCCAAATCTACGAATAAAAGTAACGCAAGTGAGGTTGTCGGGGGAAGACGAAAAGATGTTATTGTCTTGATAAGAATTGCTTGGAATAATGTTTAGACTTGGCTCACTTAAGATTCCGTTTCTACCATAGAAGAACGAGTTACTACAGTCTATATTCAGATAACAGGGGAAACATCTTTCGGTATGAGGGTGGGAGAACATTATAACCCTTACCAGTTCCTGTAATCGCAGAAAGGAAAATCTTCATAATGGAATTATTTCCTGCATCGTCTCCAATCATTTTCTAAGCAACTGAAAGATGAACAAAAATAGAAATCAGAGAGAAAAAAGCGAAGCCTTCCATCAGAAGTACCAATAAAATCCCTTTCGATATCTTCCAAGTAAGAGTAATCAAATCTTGTGCCACTTCGAGAGCTTCTTGGTCGGCAAACAGGGTCAATGGCTCTTGACGTGCATTGTAGGCAAACGATTAAGGCTTAACGTGTCTCGAATGTTTTGTTAGTTGTGTTGCTACAAAACCACATCATCCTCGATTATTTTCCTGCAGCTCAGAAAACTGAAGTGAGAAGTTTTTCTGTCTGCCGATTTCTTAGTGAATAGAAAAATTAATTTTCTAAAGTTTTGATAAGCATTTTTCCTCTCGGAAGACGTTTTTATCAGCGATTTCCTCCACTTGTGTTTACAGAAACAAGACTGTAGAATAACTTTCTTTGATAAAAGGCATCTCTTCATTAATCTCTGTTAATTCGTTTTCATTTGAAAACGTTTCAGATTGATCTATGAGACCAATCATAGATCAATCATAGCTACAGAAATCTGTTCGTATAAATGAAAGTATATTTCGAGACCAAATTTTCATCCGGTGTTCTGTTGGCCTTGGGAAAATTTCAGGTTGTGTTCTCACAGCCCTGGTTCCCCCCCTCCCCCACAAAAATCGGCATAACTGAAAGTATGTTTTCTGATTAATCGACAAAAAAAAAATTCTACCAAATTTTCAACACATATTCTGGTTCTCCCTAGAATGGTCCTAAGTTCAATTCTGATTTCATAGCATCTTCCAGTTTCCCCTACTGAAATATTACTCTAAATTTGGAGCCCTCGTGGGTAACACAGTTGGTAGGATCACCTTCCTCCCCACACCGGTGGAAAAGACCTGAGTTCGAACCCCGTCGTGACAGGAGGAATTTTTATGGTCTTTTTCATGGTTTTCTCCCCCGGAAACTCTGGTTTTTCATCCAGCAAACAGAAAATCGAGCTCAGAACACGCAATTTACAGACAATATACACGGAGCAACATGGCCTTAGTTGCCAATGCTCCTAAAATCCAATAACAACAACAACTATAAATTTGGAACTGGAGCTATGATCCATTTCAAAATTTCAGTGCTTTCTTAGAATATTTTAAGAATCTTTGTAAGAAATTGTCGATGGGTTTGACTTATTTTTTATAAATCATGAATCATTACCATTTGCTATTTAATGTAAATTATGTACGCAGTGCGTACATTAACTAACTTGTTATAATTTCTGCTCACCACCAACAATACTAAACTGAATCCATCACATATTCCTTTTTAGAATGTTTGATGCAAACTTTATTATTTGCTTCCAAATAACAAACAATCCTGGATAAATAACACTTGAGTACTTTGTTACCAAAATTTGAACGATGATTTTAGAGTTTGTGAGCAACTGGTTTAATAAAATCCTCTCTTCTTTTGAAATATGATTGGATACAAGACTGTTTCTTTGTTTACAACCATCAGGAAAAAATATTTGTCTGATCCCATTTAGGCTAGCGAACTGATTTATGTTTTCGAATTCGGTGGAGGAGCTTAATATACGTATTGCGCGCCTTAAAGCCTATTGTTTTGCATCTTGAACACGTGTGGTATCTTCTTAAGCGCCTTGAAGTTGTTAGAATACTGTCATCCATCGCTAGGATATAAAAGCCTGGTGTGGTTGGACATGGATGATGTTATTGGAATTTGAATCTGTAGTAAGGAAAATTTGATAAATGCGTGAAACGAACGTGATCAACACTAGCGACACCTACGAAACTGAAAATATTGAAAGTGACAATTTCTTTGAAATTTTAAATTAGATCCTGGACTGGGATATGCGAGTGAAAACGTAGACTTATTTTACTTTAATGTAATATGAATATTAAGTCAACACGGCACATATTCGTGTGGATGCCTTAATGCTATTTGCATGTTGCGATTTTTCTTGCTGACTTGTTCAATGACCTGGCACGCTCATCTCTTTCTCCCTGCACTGCGTTTTCCTCGACTAAGTCGTTTGAACTTTACTGAACTAATTCTTCCGCCTTAGCCGGCAACACGCAACCTGCCAGACAGACTTTTGGATTTCGTGAGCTTTCCTTGTACTCGATTCTCACGGTGGGCTAAAATATTTAAATGAAAACTTATGACAAAGCCACATTATTGCAGTTTAGGATCGATATTTGAACTGTAGTAGAGTAAACAATAATGCCTTCTAGTAACGCCATCGGTCGGTCACCTCACTAACTATTAATGAGATCGTACACGAGCAAGGTTTTAACTTCATCAACGAATGGATTGCAATGTCATTGCTGTTGCGTAATTTTGCAACATTGTGAACCTCTGTTAAGCTTATTGAAATATTCATTTTCTTTTCTACATTGAGGGCTTATTTTCTGAGATAACGTACTTGGAATGAGCTCTTCTACACTTCCTGGCCATTTTATTAGGACCAAAGGTTTCAGATATAGGTTACAATCTGTGCAAAAATATCGAAGAAGTCTCCTGGTGTGTAGCGTGTGCAGTAAAACTGTGTGACCTGATCTCTGTCCTTAGGGACAGGGGTACTGTCAAGATGCGAATGCAGTCGCCACCTGGAAAAATGTGAGAAAGAGATGGGTTCAGGACTTCAAGGAAGACTTTGATCGTCTTCTTGACCAGCCCAGTCGCTGGGATGAACTGGAAATGTGTGTTCGTCAGCATAATCCTCTGTCCAGCCAATCCAGGAATTGAGAACAGTTTTGTTACATGAATGATGCAGTATTCCTCGTGTCACTTTACAAGACCCTGTGGACTCCATGGCACAATATGTAGGAGCAGCCATTCGGGACAACAGCAGTCCAACACCGTATTACAGTGGTTTACAAAGTGCAGCCCGCGAGTTTTTGTATGCGACCCGCGGCTGTTTTTATGGTGTTCTGTGTAAATGGAATGAAAATCTTTGTTCAGAGAATCATAAGACTTATGTACTAACTACTGTGGAAACTAATTAATACGAAGTACGCGGGACTTTCACAAATATCTGCTGTTAACCGAATTTCGTAGTAAAATTGTTTGATGACCGATTCCAAGGATGGAGTAAAACGCAGTGAATTGGGCATATAGGAGGGGGATTTGTTCATAGAAAATAATAGTTAACCAATAGGTACTGCGAAAATTCCACTGTCACAGTCGCAAGATACACCTGCAAACTCTATCTTGCCAACCATTTTTTCATGCGAGGATGGTAGTGATATCACAGCATTAACCCAATATACGATTCATTCACAGTTTCTCTCATCGTATTTTCATCAACATTGGCCAGCTGACGAAAAAGATCGAGAACCGTTGCTGTGTCAGTTCATGCTCCCTAATAAAGTAGGCACGCAATATATATGTATTGAGTAATCATAATTACTTATTTTGTTGAGATTTCCTCTCCTCCGAGAGCCAAATATGTTTTTGGATTCTAAATAATCTAATGAACAACCTCCAGAAGTTTGGTTATTCGCTGAACACCCAACTTAGGGGTGTAATTAGAGCCATCTCTTCTAAACTTAGCATGACGATTCCTAAGGTCCTCAGAAGTAATCTGAAAGGTTATTTCCTATCAGGATTTCGAAAACAAGTTTGAATTCGTCTTCGTTCTGAACGAAGACGAATATTTTAAAATATTGATCTTAATGGTCGGCGATTCGAAGAATTATTTATCCCGTACAAAAAAGAGGTCAAATGGCGACAGAGTATATCGCGAATTCAGGAAAATGGCCGCCATTCGATGGAATTCTTGATGCCCTATAGCCATTTCGAGAAATGAAGTGGTATACAAACAGCAGTTTGTAAAGTCTCCAAACCCATACAATTGACATCTGCGGTCACACTTTCGGGATCAACATATAATCTTGATTTTGTGTTCATGGGGTCATAGTGCGTTGCAAGAGATGTTTTAAGTTAGTATTGTATCAACCGCCCACTGGCTGAAGACAAACTCCCACACATAGAATTCTCGCCATTCCGTGTAAAACATACTCGAACCCAACCATACCTTTCACCAACATTGACATTTTAGGTGAGACAGTTTTTCGGTCTCACGATTGTTTTTTAATTAGCTCTCATATGGTGGACTGGTAACTCGCATGCCTTTAAATATTGTCTATATTACTGTCTAAATTCTACAAAGGAATTTAGGTTTAAGTATCGTTATAATAAAGAATCTCTGTTGGAGGATTAACCCCCATGCCGTACTCAGAAATGAATGTGTGAGTGATTTTGCACGAGCACAATATGTGCTGTCGTCTATCGTTAAACTCCTATTCTATACGTTAACCAAATTATATGTGTTCCCGCAAGTATAACCGGAAATATAGATAATTGTAGAGTTCGTTTAAAAACACATTATTGGGTAATCAATGACGGCTGATAAACACTTATTGGGTAAACGATGGATACTGGACTATCAACGGTATATAAAACACTTTTAGAATCGTGATAATTAGAGGTACCATGAGAAAAGCTCGTGTAATTTTATATATGGGTTTAAGAAATTCAGGCGAAGAACGGGTAGGCTATCCTAGCTAGTATTAATAATGTGTATCGTTTAATGGTGCTCGAGTGAAGAGAATAAAACCAAACTGTATTAATTAGTTACAATTTTAATCCCCCTGACGTGATGGCAGGGTTCCACAGTTCCTCCATAAACTTCTCCAGCATCCAGTTTTAATTAATTTGATTTCTGTGTTCGCATTTGTCATACACAATTATAAGCCAGCCGTTGTAACATGATTGAGGTACCTCAACTAGTAATTTAATAAATTAAAGTTTAAATTACGTTGAGCCAAGTTTTCCTCATTAATTAGTATTGTATAAATTTGTTTAATGCCATTCATTTGCCTTTGATCAGAATGGATTGCATTTACTGAATTACGTGATTCATTAATTAGTTGTTTTATTATTCTCCACGTCACACCAAGAAGTTTTTATAATGACGCCAGGTGTCGCTGTTGTAGCAAGCTTAACTATGAACCCTTGTAGTATTTTAGTAATATTTTCAAGCCATTATTTGACTTGAAATATATACCTTTTTATTGTAATGAGATGGATCAAAATTTCCACTGGAGTTGTTGATCTTCAGTTCTTCTTCTTCATCAGTTGATTATCTTCTCTGATGAAACATCCGTCAGGTGGCGCTATAATCGCTTCCGATATCATGATGACTATAAATATTTTCCACTTCATGCACTCCATCCACCATTAACTCGTCACTTCACGCCTCATCAGCTTGGTTTTATCGCCTTTGTGAGCAGCTTTTGTTTTTCGACTGGAAAAAAAGTTGCTCACAGCCATTTAGTGGACAATAAAAAATTCGATAATTGATTTTTGTTTATTTTTTTCCTCGAATTTCTCCCCCTCCTCCCCTCTTCTTTTTGCTTACTCACATAATGTATTTTACGTTGCACGTACATTACTTAGAGGTGGGTGCAGACTAATGAAGATAAGAAGATCCCTGCAGTAATCTGCCCTATACGAAACGCAGTGTCCCGGATGTACCGTTAACCACACTGCTGGCAAGGCGATTTCTATTAATAAACAATTCTCCTCCTGCCTCACGTCTTGCGATCTCATAGGAGTGATTTCTTCCGTACCTGTCAGTAAACACAGGCCAACTTCTAGCCTTCAAAGTCAATCTACAAGAGCATTCCTCCTCCCTTTCGTGATTGGTTAATCCCAACACAAGATGTGCGGTGGCTATAAATGACTTATTACCATCACCCATTCGCACATGACCTAAAGCGTGTCTATCCAATTAAGGCTACATGAATGGCGAAGTCCATCTGTTGAGATAGAGGAGAGAAGCTGACTGACTCCCTTCGGGAACCACAAAAATAACATCTCTAATCAGGCTAATCCAGGCATTTCCGGAAAGGAAAGTTATTCTAACCTTCTCGGACACATCTTTCAATTTCTTGCTATTAAAAACGAAGATATTTTTCATCTGTCTATTCCTATAAGTTGTACGTCTGATTAAATAAGGACCTCTGGAGTCAGGAGTTTTCTAGATCTTGCTTTAGTGTTCAATTCTCACCAGTTACTAGACTGTTCTGCTGCACCTACTCCTTGCATATCAGACTGATATATAAAGCAAATCTCCCAGACAGGTCAATCAGACGGAATTATAAGTGAGTGCGCTTCGAGTTCCTCATGCATGATGATTGTGCAGCATATATGGGGAATTGGACACTTGGAAATCCTTAAAGAAAGTTTGTAAACATTTTTGGACAGCGACAGAGCAGACAATTATAAAATCTTCATTGATTATTTATTAAAATCTTACCAAAATCTCGGTTGCATGTCTCTCTAAAAAGCACATCCATTCTGTTTAGAGTGTCCCAGAAAACTTTGGACATCTTTAGTGTTGAACACTGTGAACACTTTCAAGATATTGCTACCCCAGCGAAACTTTACTAAGGATGGTGGAAGCACACTATGATGGCAGACTGTTACTGGTTGTTATTATAGTAGGGTTTTAGGAGCATCAGCGGCTAAGGCCATCTTGCTGGACGAAAAATCCGAGTTTCCAGGAGACAAAACCATGCTACCCTCGCCTGAGACCGACTAACTGAGCCACGTTGTGAAAAAGACCCATAAAATTTCTCAAATCATCGATGGGACTCGAACGCAAGTCTTTTCTGCCCGATGTGGGGAGGACGGCGATTCTACCAACGGTGCTACCCACAAGGGCACTGATCAGATAAACTCATAATCATTACAACAGAAAAATAAAACAAAAAATAAACTATATTTGACATTGCATATATTTTTTAAAATTTAAATAAGGGGCAACTTCCGTTTTTCTGTAACTCTGTCGGTACTAGGGAATATCTGACTTGAAATTTGGATTCAGCTTAATCATAATCTACCAGATAAACCATATTTCTGGAGCAAAAATTATTAAAAGCTTAAAATTTGTTGAGGATTAAAACTGATTTTAATGGTCAAGGTTATATCGAATTACGGTTTATGGATGTGGTTTTTTCCCTAAATTTAAGGGACTCAAAATTTCCTTAACTTACGAATAATAACACTAGATAGCGCTATGCGTTTGAGTCCTGATCTTTAAAAGTGAGGGGAAAAAAATCGTCAATTCCTCTTTTGAAATAAATTACCACACTTTTTAATCTTACCCGTTGAAAAATTGAAGATACTTTAATCTTTTCGGGTTTTAATTAGAATGGCTAGATGAGAGTGCTTGCAGAGTATCCCGTAATGTGCATGATAGGGTGGGGTCATTGTTAGTGCTGTTCAAAGAAAATAAAATAAAAAAATCTACTGGATATAATGAATGTACAGAGGCTACATGAGTTATTGCTAAGGAACGTATCTTCTGTTAGTTCGCTTAATGACCAATAAATCTTCTAGTGCAAAGTAGAGGGGGAAAAAAGTCGGCGAAATCTATGGTTTTCGTTGTATATCCAGGTGCTCATAATAGCCATGGCCATTAATGTATTAGAGAGTTGGTTTAATTAGAACGTATCTTTCAGTTTGGTTTAGATTTAAGGGCTCACAGAGTCTTGGGGATACAGATTTTGTATGCAGATTTGCGTGTGTCTTTTGGACAGCTTTAAAAAGAAAATCCGTCGAATAAACCATCTCATTTGTTAAAATACAAAAGTTGAAATATTTGACGAAGTTCTGATTAGCTGTGAATCATGGCTTTCGTTGTTGGTGGTAACGATGCACAGTTCTACAACTAATTCTTAAATTTATAAGGTTGGCTTTACTGATTTGGTTGTAGTTCTCTAGACAAAAACACCATTTTGTGCGATGTTCGTGTATGATATTCTTGTTGTATTTCCGTTTGCTGTGGAATGGATGACAGATGTAGCTTCCTGCGCCCAAAGGTCCAGTTCAGTATTTGGGTTTTATGAGTTTTATCTGGTCCTGAAGTAGATTCTCTGTCGTCTCTGGAACTGAAATGTGAGGGACCTTTGGTCTAATATTTGACTATAATGTCTATAGTGTTGATAAGATTGAGCAGCTGTATCCAGATAACTGGGTAAGAAACAGTGAAATCTTCACCAGCACACAAAATTTCACATTAATGCCACTTTGTTCTTTCTTCCAAGCTTCTAAACACTCGCCCTCATCTCATTCTAGTGGCGTTTTCGTCCGAGTGCGAACGCTTGTTTGTAACGCACTGAGCCTCGTTAGTATGTCCACTTCGAGGGTTAAATGCGGCAACATCAAACAAGCAAACGTTACCCCTGGGAAGAGGAAGGCCAAATAAATCTTCTTTCTCTAGGTTTTCCATTAGAGCTATCACTGAGTGCCGCCTGAGGGAGCCACTGATGTGTGGTCACGTGTGACAAACTCAGCATGCGGGCATTGTTGCAGCGGTAAACTGGAATGAACTGTGGTGAGGAAAGAGCAGCGCTTGTCTTTTACCTGTCAGACGACTTAAGGATCTTCACTGTCCAAGAGGTTGAGGGATGGAATACACAAATAGGCGTTCCTGTCAGAGAATTTGCTTAGTACGCAAAGCTCGTCGGCCACCAAGCAAAGAATTTCCATCACTCCTTGATCGGCTTTCTTCTCTCGAACTTGAATTTGGGCCTAAGGATTTTATAACATAATCCTTACAGTAATTGCATTGTTCGTTTGTTCTGTAGCGAAGTACAAATACAGGTTTCTTTATGGCAAATGATACACGACAGAGTCTCTTGATTGGTTGATGACTGCTCTTCTCAGATGCTCATTGATGTATGGGATGAGCACAAATTATATCTTTACAACTTAAGTGGTCTCTTTGGTAAGGGTTACCATCTTATTAGGTACATCTACCTTTTTAATGAAGCTGAACGCTCAGAAACCATGCACCATAAAAATAAAACCAAACCGAAAAAATCCATCACTCACTAACAGCATCCACTGTTCGTACCATGCGATACAAAGCAGGATGCTATGTATGCAATTCGGTGGGAGAATGGGCAATATTAAACTTTATCTTTCATTTTCGAAGATTAAAGATTATTTCTGTAAGTTTTGACTCGGTATTAATATTGATAAATCTACTCATAGATCTACAACAAACAAAATGTCTGTTTTCCTGTTTTTCCTTTGATTCATGGTCATTCCATCCCATCTCTGTCTGTTCACAAAGATCTTGGCTTATTAATTGATCATAAATTTCAGTTTGAGGCTCACCCTTTTTGGAGGGGGGGGGACCGTTGGAATAGCAATCAAGCTGAGTGGTGTATGGTGCTCTGCTTTTCTTTGTATATTTTTAGAATTACCTTTTTGAAGATATATGTGATACTATATGCTTATCTTACGCGTTAACTATTTTATTTCGTCTGTCTTTGATGTGCTTTATGATGTTCCAGTACTCATCCAAAGGACTCTATGATCTGAGGTTTTCTAACTTTCTCATTTCTCCATTGTCAGTCATTGTCCACCATTGCTCTTAATTCGTTCATTAGCCTGAGAAAGAATTTCTTAGGTGTAGCATCAGAGGGAGCCGCGTGCGGTAGAAGAAAATGTTAAAAAGATCTTCGTTTGCTTGTAATGATGATGCTTTCTTCTGTTTCTCTAACCAGTGCCTGTGAATATTCAATCCCTATAATTGTTTCTTATTATAATGGGTGTTCTTTTACCGCTTATCGAGATAATCAACTTCTCTTCTTCGTCCACACTTTCTTAGTTATTGTTAATTAACAAATTTAGAGGCTTTTCTAGGGTTTTTAGTCTTTCTTTGTTAATGTTAATTTGTTATGTTAACGCTAGTAGGGCAATCAATCGACTGTAGTGGATATGAACAGAAACTTTTTCAGCAGAAATATTCGTAACCTTATTACTCAATCAGATAAATTAGTAGAGCTACTTCTGCCAAATAAATTTGATGATGTTTGCATTACCGAAACCTGGCTTTCCGATTGATGGCCCTCGTGGGTTCTTCGTTAGTTGGGCCCTCGTGGGTAGCAGAGTTCGTATAATCACAATCCTCCCTACACCTGACCTCAGTTCGAATCTCCTCAATGACATCAGGAATTTTTATTGGTATTTTTTCATGATATATGTTCTATGTCTATTAAGAAGGGTGGAGGAGTTTTAACTTTATTGAAGCCATCTCTCAAAGCAAATAAAGTTATAAAATCCCACTCTGTTAAGCTTTAAGCCATTATTGTGAAATGTAGATTTATTATTTAAGAATAATCAATGTTTATTTTCCTCAACTCTCCGAGGCTAATACTTATATTCAATTTCTACTTTGGTTTACTCTAAATGCTAATTTAGGTCTCTTGTATTCTCTTTGGGGACTTTAATCTTCCTCTTTCTGTAAGCATGGAAGTTCCTGATACCGTGGATGATATTCTGGCTGAAATTGGCCTGGTTCAGTTTGACACAATACTAGGATTCATAGACTCTTGATCTCTTGTATACGAACATTGAAAATTGTTTCTCTCTTCTGTGTGAATCTCCGTTTCTGCAGACCATATTAATGTTACTTATGAATTTCCAATAAAAAGAATCCAAGCTACTTTGAATTCATCTCGTTCAAAAATTGGTATTAATAAAGGGTTATTTCCTACCAAATTCATAAACTCCTCTGATTCTCTTAGCGTTGCTTAGTGTTTATCCTGGAACATGCTGAATAACTATCCCGTTCAGATTTATCGCCTTTCTTAAATATCAGTAGTCTCAAAATTCTGATTGGATGAAGAACACGTTTCTTTAGGCTTAAACAAAAATTAAATAAAAAAGTGAGCGACCATTCATCTCAAAATTGCCATAACTACAGGTGTACAAGAGTCTTACGTTTCCTAGACTTATATCCAAGCATAGCTCACTTGGAAAGAATATATTTTCGAAATCCTCAGTCATGTACTCTGAGGAATTCAGCTCTCAGCTCTTGGCTAGATTTCATTTGTTGGTTCGAGAAGCAGTCCAGTTTTCCATGTTTGAGTCCTGTCGATGACGTGAGGAATTTTTATGGGTCACTTTCACAACGTGGCTGAGTTAGTCGGTCTTAGGTGAGGGTAGCATGGTTTTTCTCCCTGAAAAGCGAGTTTTTCATCCAGCAAACAGAAAATCGATCAAAATTTGTTTCGAGAAAGATATCTCCAAAAAGTAACTTTCTTACTGTTTGCTTGTTTCCGATGCTTGTAATCTAAATAGGAAGTTGAATATTCTTTTCTTGACTATGCATCTGCTTTGGATTCTGCGCTCCCCTACATGCATTTCTCTCCATTGGACTCTTTCTTCAAAATTAAAGGGGATATGGTTCGTTTATATTTATTTTAATTTTCGCTGTTTATAAGAAAGTGAACTGTGTTTCGAATTCAGTTAACCCGATTTGTTTCTATTATTTTGCCCACCTTCTGTATGTCGAAGGAATCTTGACTTCCGTATCAGAAACGGGAAAGAATAAATAAGTTTTTTTTATAATTGATTGGCTCTAGTGTACGATAGAATTAGGTGATTTATTCAGCGTGGGGTTCTGCGATCTATTTCTCTGTGTAAAGTTCAGAATAAATTTCCGGTTGATATCTATTGTACGGGTGCTTTCTCATCCATCTTGACTTCGCCTAAGAGTACCCTATTACTACAAAAGTAGACTTTCTCCCCAACCGGTCTCTAAAATCTTGTTCAGGTGAGGGCAAATAAAAAATATGATGCGCTCTATGAAGAAAGATTAACGATGATTTTCAGCTAGGACGAGAAAGACGGTCAGCACTGTGCTTTATAGAAAAGCCCTTCTACCCCCCGGAGCTTGGTTTCAGGATTTTTATTGGTCCTCCAAAGGTTTCAAAGAGCGTCAGGTGCTTTAGATACGAAACAGAAAGAAAAAAAGAGGCTAAGTCCTCTCCAACTATTTGGCCATCTTTCCGATAAAACCTTGGCAAAGCTATATCACTTTTCTCTAAGCGAAAAATCAGGAAAATTGATTCTTTCGGGCAGCGCTTTGGTGTGAGAGCCTCAAAGTACTTTAGCAGACAGCCGGCTGGAAGAGTAGGGGGAGTCTAAGGGAGAAAAGCAATAGGCTGTGTACCCCAAGCGCATCTGAACCCAGCAGACTCATATCTTCCCGAACAACACATAGAGACGGCTCCATTCACAAAGAATTCCCGCTTGGACGATTTTCCACAGGGTTTGGCGAGCGTTTTCATTTTCTTCCGACGTTGTTTGTCGTAGCTGATTGGCTTCATGCTGTCTCGTCCTATCTTACCGAGACCTGCCCCGCCGATTTTCGACGACTTCGACAGGGAACGTCCGTGCTCTGAATACTATCTTTAAGATGCGATGTACGCACTGAACGGGGAGAGAGAGAAAGAGAGCTGGATGTAATAAGTGGCTGCTTCCTCGGGTACTTCCCCCAGGGATGGCCACCCTGCTAGGTTTACTTTACAATCGAAGCACTTTGGAAGGTTTTAATTCATTAGTCGGGTAGCAAGTGATACAGTGGCCTAGCTTCGTTATTAGAGCAACTGAAACAACCTCTGACATTTGGTACAATTGGATTAAAGAGCCGGCACAGATTAAAAGTTATAGCTGAGATTAAAAAGGAGAAGGAGAACTCTCCAAAGAAGTATTGGTTGGAATTTTATTGTTGATTTTTAGACAGATACATTTTTTTTTCTAATGACTCATCGAGTTTTCTAATAAGAACAATCGTTATTGGAGAGGAGTTGAAGTTCCAGGAGCTACAAAGTAAACTCCTCTGGAAAATACCACTCTTTGCCTTGTTTGTTAGCACCATCATGTGTAGATGTCGATATGAATAAATCTTACGCAGTGATATTGGATTGTCCATTGATAATTAAACTCTTAAAATTATTTTTTTTTTATTTCCTCACGTGATTGACTTTCATCATTGTGTTAATTATGACCAGCATATCGAAACAGCATAAATTAAAAAAGCGCAAGAGATGGTGGATTACCGGATTACTCACCGAGTTACGAATATCCGACTTAACCATCGTCAATACAAACAAAACTCCATAAAATAAACATCAATCAACAACCTTGAATGTTTATTTATTTTTCCCCAACCTATTAAAATGGATTATATGGAGTTCAAAAACACATTATGTAGTGAAGAGGTGACATCTGTTCTCTTTAATCTTGGAGAATCAATTAAATTATATTGTCAATCTCGGTGGAACTTTTCGTGGTCAGCTCCTGAGCATCGTCCAACATCTGAGGCTATGAAATGCCTTATAAACCGTAATCGAAAGCTCCCATGCTAAATGGCAGGCATGGCCCTCACTGAAGGGAGACGGATCCTCTATTTTGGTGTTTGCTGTCTGGGTTAATGAACGGCTTAAAGTAACGAAAATTTGTAAGATATTGATTGCTTCAGGAAACGTTGTGAGATGTTGGTAGCTCTAGGGAAGTGATGTTTAAAGGATATGCATAATAAGTCATTATGTATGTGATAAATTTAATTTGATATTGGTAGGAGCTCCAGAAGCCCAGATCTCTTCTGTAGACTACTGATGGAGTATGTGCTAGACGCTTTGGTTGCAGTACTTTTGTTTTTTCATGTTACTCATCATTTCGCCTCATAGTATCTGTTAAGTGGCGAGACATCTTCTCAACTGATGGGATATTTGGCCTCTTCCACCAATGAGATGGTAATAATCTAAACTGCTGTCATAGTGTTGGCACTGCATTATAAATAAATAACACTATATTGAAATCTGTCCCTGTTATGACATATTTTATTTTTTGCAGAACTACACTGTGGCAACGTATATTGATAGCATTGCAACCTAAGATGTCAAAAGCTTACCTTAAGAATGTCCTCTGGTTCATTGAATCTTTTTTCGCGTGACAGACCACTATACTTTCAGATATAATCTTAATTGGCATGTTTGAGTAAATATGACTATAAAACTTTGCTTCTTCTCTTTGACTGGAAATTGTCTGTACCATATGGGGAACGAATGACAGAAGGTAAAAGACAATAATAATTTTATTTTTATGCTTAGGTCGCGATTAAACAGTTTCTCTGTTTCATCCCAGAGTTCTTCATTTGGTTAAATCATGCGTCCAATTTAGTAGTCCAAGATGGAATACAAACATAACGTTTTGCAATTTATACGTTAAACTTGAGAAACTGGCTTATTATAATTGCGCGGATGGAGACTTTCAGATAAAACCGCATTAGTAGTTAGAAGAGAATTCCAGTAATGAGATACAAGACCGAAAGAGCGCGAGTCTAAATTTGATTTGCAATTAAATAAGTGTAGACATAAGGGATGTCTCTTCGCTACGTTTCTGTATTAATTGGATAATGAATTGAGAATAAGCCAATTCACGAATTAATTTTTAAAAAGAACCACAAGCGTTACCTCTACGCGCTATCAGAGAGAAAGACAGAGATCTGAGGTTTAGCAAATCAGACTGCCTCAGATTTAGAACTAAGTGTAATTGTTTGTAAGGTGTAGGGGGCTTATTCTCTTATGAGAATGAGCCCTGCTACGGTTGAGAAATTTCACTATAGTAATGAAGAACATGCCATATGAAATAAAGTATCAGATCAACACTTTAAAAACGGTTTTACAGCACATTAGCATCTTAGGGCACAAATCACCAATATATGTCATCTGTATGTGTACTCACTGGCAAATTTCCGTGTTATGCTTGATGAAAATCCGCAATAACTCTCTGGGAAACTCTGCTCCCTTTGCCTCATATCGGCTGACTACGCTTCAATCGAGGCGTTTAAGAATTCTTCCAGTCTCCTATGGGATTCGAATCCAGACCTTCCCAACCACCTACTTAATATCTCTCCTGGAGGCCACCTTTTGCTCGTAATACAACCCGTACACGTCTTGGCATGGACTCCACAAGGTGTGCAGGATGTTCTATGGTAGTGCAGCTATTGCTTTGCACAGTGTGTACTTGATCGGCGACGATAGAAAGGTAGACGTTCCCATCGAGCCGTCGATTAAAGGTAATCAGAGGACCCAGGGCATGCCACGTAAACAGTCCCTAAACACTATTTCCTCCTAGCCTGCCGAACACCAACAGTGCATCCAAATAGCCATGGCTTCATGTTTCCTTCTCCAAATGTGGATACGCCCATCAGTATGACAGATTTAGAAACGGGATTCATCAGAACAGATGACAGCTTTCCACATGTCGGTGATCCATTGTTGGTGCAGACATGCCCATGCAAGGTGCATTCTCTTGTGTCTGGCAATAAGCATGGGTACCCGTGACGGCCATCGACTGCTATTGCCAATGCGAGCTAATGTCCAGCGCTTAGGATATTGGCGTAGCCACTGTGCTGCGTCGATGTTGTGTTACAAGACGCATGGCACTCACCTTGGGCGTCGACCACACGTGACTGTCTCACTTGTGACAAGTACGGGTGACACCACAGAAGAGGAGCACCTAATCATGTTGGCTGTTATTGAGATACTAGCACCTACGTTTCTTATCCCTCCAATCATTCCACGTTTGAAAACTAATCACCAGGTGTGCAAACTACAGCCTTATATCAGCCGTTTCCGACTTTGAGCCTTCAACGTCACACACCAGTGCATTCCTGCACAAGGAGGTGTTGCTAATGCAAAGCTATCTTCGTTCCATTGTATAAAGTGCATGATTTCGTGAATAGAATCCATAAAAAGCTGATTTATATTTTCCCCACCATTAGAAAAACTACATGCCCTATATATATATATCCCCTTATGCTAGTTCAGAGAATTCTAAAGATAAATAGTTTCCAGGTTACATCCTTCAGTATTGCAAATATCCAAGTAATTCTTCCGATGTAGTTTCTGGATAGACGATTTAATAAAATAGGACTAAGAAGAAATCAAAGTGGGACTTGAAATCCGTTTTTTCAGGAGTGTTTCAAATGTTTTTCTTTTGATTAATTCTTTTTATTCTGTTTGTTTTGCACTTTAGCAGAAGCTTCATCGTTCCTGAAACACGACCATACCTACCTCATTCCATCACCTAGAACATTGAACAATGCATCTGTCACTGCTTTATGTCTGTTGTAATGCCCGAAATGACTTTATTTAAGTGTTTACTTCCGTTTCTTAGTGGAGCATAAAATCATTTGTCCTGTCGTTCATCGCTCTGTCACTCAAATTTGAGAAAAAGAGGGCGGTAGGGTAGAGAAATAACAAGAATAGATGAATGACCAACTTTTTCGTAAACCACATATATTTCTGCGTTGTCTGAATTGCCAGTGTAGAACTCGAAGTTACAATCTATTACAGATGTTCCATATGAGATTTTGTGGGTAGATATTGTGGATGGATACTGGAATAAGGAAAAGACAAGCTACAGACGTATTGGAAACATTCTTCTTTAATCTCTTACATCAGTTCAGGTGACACCGATTTGGAGATAGACGCTCCACCCGGATAGGCAACTGGTAATGTTGTGTAGCAAACGGCTGTCTCGTTAAGCGGCAAGGACACACCGAACCACGCAAAACGCACTAGGGGGTAGGGGGTAGAGGTTAAGATAAGGTAGGGTAGTATATAAAGGAGGGGAATAAAAATGTTAACCACTACATTACTCTTTAAACCTGATGGGCACAACAGGGAAGGAATTTACTTTAGAGCGATATCAAATCATAGAGGCCATAAAACGACATTGCTGGATGGATACCACTGATGATGATGATCATGATGATGATGGCGGCGTTCTCTTTGCCCTGCACAGTCCCGGTTCATTTTCAAATCAGATCAATGACTCGGTCCTGTCACACTGGTTTGCTACGCAGACGATTTCTGCTAACTGCCTCCCCCTGCTCATTGCCCTTCCCCTTTTCTTTTCTTTCTCTAGCTTTGAGGTACAAAAAAAGTTCTAAAATATGGGTTATAGAGTTTCTCTGTAGGTATTGCTTCGATTTTATAGATAACACGGGTCAAAGATTGCGACAAAGTAAGAAGAAGATTCTTGTTTTCTCTTGTGAATCAGCAGTTTCGAGTGGCAAAATTCTACAAATATATATACAGGCATTGCGTAAATATTCCTCTTCCAACTGTTTTAATCCTTGAGATGCGTTGTGATGAACACAAAAAAAAGACATGAGAAGGAAGAGGTTTCTTCGGAAGCAACACGCTCCTTTTGACTTAATGAATGTCTATAGGTAAGCTGTAAGGGTTGGTATTTTAAGAAGAAAATACTGTTAGCTCTATCAATGACATCTGTTGAGAAATTCAGATATCAATGAACTCTAAGATATAAATATTTTGCATCCATTCCCCCTAGCTTTACAGCGGACCTTGCGGATTCTTTTTTTGGCCAGCTTAGTTCAACTGCTACTGTAGGTACAGAAGGAAAGAAAAATAAAATAGCATTCGATCATCCATGTTTCAACTAGCGTGTATCCGTAGGGTTTACAGAGAATCCTCAAAGTAGTGTAAAGAACTGCTTTCGTTTAAAGAAAGTTTTTAAGAACAAGGTTTTTTTTGTGGCTTTTGTTGGAAGAAAAAATTATATTGAAACGGGTCATGTAGTGTATCTTTGTATTCTTCATCCATTGATCAGTTTATTTCACCCTTTGAAAATTCTCCATTGTGTGATAACATTAGTAATAGTTTTTCCACTTTTCCCGTTAGCATGTATGCGCAAAGCGCATATTGTCCGTTCGTCCGTTTGCATGTAATAACTGGACTCCTAGAAAAAGGATTTTTATGAAATCTTATATTTGCGCATTTTAGAAGGATTTGTCGAGCCACTTCATATTTCATAAAATCGGACTAATTAACGCACCTGGAATGTAAGGGACTGCATACATTAACTTGTTGGAAAATATTTACTTTCATTGTTTCAGCTGTAATCTGCACTTATAAACTAACGAAATTTTGGATGGTTGAGACTCTTTTGCCTTATTTCCAGGAAATTCAATGAGTAATGAGTGGAAATTATGCAATACTTTGCCAGAATATTAGATAATATAACTAACTGCATGTAAGTCCACCTTTAGCAGCGATTACAGTGACATATTTCGTTTGTGTATGAGAACACTGGGTTCTCTAATAAATTGATAGGATGGTTTACGTTTTGTTATATCCTCTAGGATCTCAGAAAATAAATATCATTCTGTAATCGATGTAATGATAATTGGTCCCTGGGCACCGGGGCTAATTCCAAGCTAAAGGCACCGTTTGAAAGTATTCAAACGGTGCCTTTAGCTTGGAATTAGAAAATAAAATGAATTTTCACCTTATTGCTGTATTTATCTGATTAGTCGTTCAAATTGTTATCAACTCGTTTACTCTGGATCGTATATATGTCCTTAGGTTTGTCACAGACATTCTCATGTATGACAAGCCTGGGCTTGCTAGCTGGGAGTCTAAAACCCTGATGGAACGGATACTTCAGGTAACTCTTGAGTCAAGTGGACCGAATTTCGACGAAGTCCGGTCTTTCTGCAACAACCAAATTCTCTGCTTGCAACTTCACGATGGTAAGACTGTTAGTAACCCTCGGTCTAACCGCCGTGTTCATGTCCCAGATTATGGAACCTAGTATACTGGAGGTGGAAAGCAACATTGCTTTCCATCTCCAGTTTGAGAAACCTTGTCCTGCACAAACAGCTTCAATTTCTTGATTATTCACTACCAATTCCTTAATTTTCCAGTGGAGTTAAATTTCCAGGTAATTTTCCAGTGGAGTCAAATTTACTTGGTAAATTTCAATCTTTCTAAAACCTAGTTTTCTCTTATATCTCGAAAAAAAAGTATTCTTCTGCTCCTATGCTTATTGTCGATGGCACTCAGATTTCTAGACATGATCACATATCTCTATTAGGATTTACCAGGACTTCTAATCTCTCTTGGCACAAGCACATTATAAATATTGCTTCCTGAGCATCTAAAAAATTAGGTTTTCTCTTTTTCTCTCTCGGCTTTCTATTCTTAGACAGCTACTCTCATCCTTTACAAATCTCAAATCCTCCCTACCATGGAATATTGTTCTCACATCTGCGATGGTGCCTCCTCTCTCTCTCAGGCTTCTAGACTCCATTCAAAAGAGGCAGTTAGGTTAATCAATGACCTATCTCTTCAATTTCCGTTTCCTGGAACCTCCCTTCATACTATTTTATGAAAATTACAATCTACAGAAATGCAAGTCTAATGTCAACAAGCATCATCTTCTCAACCTTCAACCTACGAACGGTATTAAGTTGTATATACCTTTCGTGTTTCCGGTTTTCATAAAAAATAAAATAAAATTCATTTCCCGAATTTTATTGATCCAACCAAACCAAATCTGCCCTCTCTTTAACTGATGGCTCAGTGCATTTCCTGATTACTACTGTAAGTGGATCTTCTTGAATGAATGATGAAGATAAAGGCATTCAATGGAAAAAACCCTTGTCTTTTCGTTTCTTACATCCTTCCTGCCACTGTTATTTCCTTTTGTTTCTTATCTTACTTTCGCCTTCTGACTCAAACGTCTGTATCTTGCCATTTTTTTGAGTTATTTAACTCTTGAAAAGTATTATGTTTTTAATAAGTAGAACATTCACCACTCAGATATTTCAAACATCTTCATCTACACGAGTTCTGATAAAGATTCTGCACTGCAGGTTGGAAAACGAATTCAAGAAGAGTGAAAGATGTCACGCGCTAACTAATTTAACTTTCTCCTTAGCGTGTCTTCATTTGCATTGCTGATGGAACACCATGATTAACTGCATGTAAATTCTTACTGATCAAATGAATAACAATTTCGGATTCTTTGGCTCTCTTTGTTCTGATCAGAGCTTCGTGCCTTTCTCTAGTTCTGCTGCCAGTTTTTTTGTTGTTTATTTTATGTTCTGGATTTCTTATTTTAATTAGCGAGGAGGATCTTTTCTTTCAGTTACTTGAATATAAGAAAGGCTTAGTTAAAAACTCCCTTAAGACCAATCTGCACCTGATACCTGACAGCGAAAAATACCTCAGTGAACGACACAGTCAAAAGGCGATGAACTTTTCTTTTTTGGTTGGTGAAAGTAATTTTTTTTAAATACAGATTTAGAAACAGTTTTTTCCTTCCAGTATCTAAAACACCAGTATTAGCGCTTTTAGTGTACGTGGGATGAAGGGCCGGGTATAGTTTCTAAAGCATGTTTAATCCTTACAAGATTACAGCATAAAAGTTGTTCTTTAGTGTTTTAATTGTACCAAGGTGAATTAAAGATACTGTTTCTAATTTCTTGACTTAGATAAATATTATTTTAACCATAATTATTTTGTGAACTTCTGTTTATTGTCAGCTACTTCAGCTAATAATGTAATCTTAGCTGTGTTCACGTGACAAAATATTAAAGAAAAATAAAAACAATTTTCGGGAGAAAAAGCCATGCTATTCTCGCCTGAGACCAACTAACTCAGCTCCGTTGTGAAAAAAAACCATAAAAACTCTTCATGTCATTGACAGGACTCGAACTCAGGTCTTTGTCACCCGGTGTAGGGAGGCTGGCGATTCTACCAACTGTGCTACCCACGAGGGCAACAAAAAGAAGTGAAACACATGCAAAGCATTATACGACCAGAGAGCACGATCTGGTGACACTTATTGGCTCTATTTTTCCCTCTTGTCCAGTTTAAACGTGCACATCCTTCCTCTGGAGCCCTCATGGATAGCACGGTAGAATCGCCTCCTCACCACACCGGATGGAAAAGACCTGAGTTCGAGTCCCGTCGATGACCGCAGGAATTTGTGGGCCTTTTTCACAACGTGGCTGAGTTAGTCGATCTCAGGCGAGGGTAGCAGAGTTTTTAATCCCGGAAACTCAGGTTTTTAGTTCAAAGAACAGAAAATCGATCTCAGAACACGCGCAATTTACTGATAGTATACACTTAGCAATATGGTCTTAGTTGCTAATGCTCCTAAAACCTAACAACAACAACAACAACCTTCCTCTGGTTAACAGCTCGGCAGAATTGTTTGTATGTGTACAGCGAAACACGTACATTAGATTGCCATTTCGTCTGCATTGTATTGATAGATAAATAGATAACTGAAATAGACTTGGGCAGGACCCATAGCTCGAAGACATGATGACAAATAACAGAATGGTACCTAAGAGGAGCTAAAAGAAAATCTGGAAGACTGCAACGGAGATGGACAGATGAAATTCAAGAGTTCGTGGGCAGTAAATGGATGGCCATTGCGCAAAATAGAAGGAACTGGTAAGTTGCTGGAGAAGCCTTCATCCTGCAGTGGATTGAGAATGTCTGACGATGATGATGATGATGATGATGATGATATTGATAGTTTTTCTACATCAGACGCACTTATTTAGACTCTGTTTTGTGATGTACCCTCATGGGTATAACAGTGGATATAATTACCGTCCTCCCCATATTGGGTGAGAAATGCCCGGTTCGAATTCTGTCACTGATGCAACTTTCTCCTGGAAACTAAAAAATCAGTTTCATTTATGAAAAGTCCATCATCAAGCTTCGCTAACCTCCAAAAATAAACAACTCTGTGGTGAACTAAGGACAGCTACTATTCGACAAGTCAATATCAATACCTCAATCAATATATCAAAAGAATCAAACAGTTTTCTGGAGTACAAACACGTCTGCAAACTGCATATCCGAGTATTTTGTTAAAAACATGAACTTAAACAAATCACGACTTAATTATTTAGCATTATGTAAGACGTGGCAGCACAATGGATGCGAGTAATTGTTGTAACTACAAATTCCTCTATCCCTAGATGACCTTTAAATATAAATAAGATGAAACCTTTTGACTGACACGCAGTAGTTTGCTCGACGTCCATTATAAGGATTGTTCTAGTTAAATTTCCTTCTTGTCGTATGAGAAATAGATTGATTTCCATCCTGACTTAACCATTATTTAAACAAATCCACTCTGTATTAACATACGAGACAATAAGAGCGCAAAGTCCAAACATCATTTTGTCAGTTGGTTCTCTGTTGTATATGTTGGCATCACGAACTACTAGTTCCAGTTTCCTTGAACCCGGCATCATAATAGCGACAAGGAAAATGACCCAAAGTGTTTCCGTAGATGTGTTCGCAATTTTCCGGTCGTTCTTGGTGCAACATGCTACCGGACGTGGCATGGAGTGGAACAAGTCGGGGTGATGTTCCGCAGGGGCTATCGCGTGTAGGAAATGAGTCATAAATGTTGTGATTGCTTCCGTGATTGTGGACTTGGACATGGATTACTCTAAGACCTACTCTTCCCGGTGTAAAACTGTCTTTAGGATCTCGAATCAGTATTCATTCTTTGGTTCCAGCTTAGGAATCCTTTCTCTAGAATAATAATCCTTGTTGGTTACTAGTTTCAGCGCCCCCTCAGAAATAAACAAAAGTTATTAAATGTAGATTTAAACTGGCAGCCATCTTTAATTTGAACAGTTTTGTTGTGAACAATTTTTAGTTTTATATTATCTATTTTTCCTTTGTCGCCCACTCTTTTCTTCGCACAATATCTTCTGTTTCTATTTATTTGCGTCCATTCTTTCACTTTCTATCTATTGTAAACATCACCATTGTCCTAATCGGGAGCCCCATAATGAAGCATGTATAATTTTACTTTCAAAAGGATTTGTTTACTGCACGTGCCATTTACCGGGGCCAATGTTTATGAACTCATCTGGTTTAACAAAAGTGTCCCGGGCTGGAGAGAGTCAACTTACATGCAGGTATCTTTTCATCTTACTATTCTCTTCCACGTTACTTTGTAATACGTTTGTATCCACTCTCACTTGATTCACTGGTGGAAGAACAAAGATGTGATTGATCGCTTCCCTCTTCCTTCCTTACTCGAGTTGATGAGATAGAAGTGCCAGGAAAGACAGAGAGATGTCGGATCAGTCTCTCGCAGACAGATTTCCTCGGAATTCTCTTCGAGATTAGGGATAGCTTTAGAAAGACTTAGGAAGTTGCAAAGCGAAAATATCCATGAATGACAAACTCCAAAGATCTGGCACAGAGAAATGTCCTGATTACCTGCCAGGATCTGAGGATGCACAGTTAGCATCTGACAGTTCCTGGGAGGGTTGCTAGAAAGGAGATGTAAGACGTAGTCGCTTAAGTCGGGACGATTTATGCCTTTATCGTTTAGTGATTCCTGGTCTCTTGAAGTGGAATGCCCCATATCAGTGAGTCGTAAGAATATAAGGGATTTTAAGAGGTAGGAAGATGCAGCTAAGATCATGTTAAGTTAGAAACTGCATGAATTCATCACTGCATTTTCTGTCTTTGGGTTGTGCTCTTCTGTTTTTTTTTTTTTTTTTTCATATATTCTGCCATTATGTCTCTCCAGTTATATAAGTTTCCAATAGCTAGTTTGTCTTATATTTCCATAAAAAATAGGAAAATCTTCCATATTTGTTTTATTTTTATGGAAATTTTATTTAATTTATAAATGGTTGTATACAATGATGATTAATAAATTTTGTTCTGGCCACAAATGTTGAGAATAACAGACGTGGTTTAAATAAATAAAATTAAGTTCTGAATCTTAACTAAAAGTTTTCATCTCAAAATATAGTTAATACAAGATATTTTGGGAACACCTGGGGAATCTACTGATACCTGTCTTCAAGTCTAATAATGAAACTGTCGAATTAAAATTAATAGCATGAAAATTAATATCAGATTAATAGCATGAAGTACAATGTGAATGCATTGTATTTGTTCGTTTAGAAATTCGTAAACATCGACGCAACTTAGTATAACGAAATATTAAAATAAATCTTTATTGATGAATGCAGCTGCCAATCACTATTAGAAGTAACCAATGAGAGATGTATTCGAGTTTGTAATACAAGATATACATCGTTTGTTGTATTAGAACAAAGAGAGTATACTAATTGCAAAAATAATAGTGTATATTCTGAACTACGGGAAATTTTTCTCAGTTAACTAAAATTGACAATTGGCTAGTTTCCTAGCACGTATCTTATAAATAGTTATAAGAGACATCTTAGGGGAAAAGAAAGGATGACGTATCTGAATAAAAGAAGCTTGTGATTATTTACTGTGAACCTAAAGAATACAGTTTTTTCTCCCTGAAAAAATAGTTTTTAACCAAAGCGAATGTAATCCTTTTTTCGCAGATGCAGGATAGGTTTCTTCCTTACATTATTATTAAATAACTCTCCTAAGTTCCCTTAGCGGATTAACTACAAAATAGATATATAATTTAACGTTTCCCCTTTAAAAAGAATTTCTCCGCATTCCTAAAAGCTGAAGTTATCTCACAAGGCGTTCTTTAGTGAAAGCATTCTTTTAAAAGAGTCTGGGGGTTGAAGGAAATAACAGCTTTTGCCTCGCATCTGTGCTTTCGCTTTCCCCACTACGCTATCGATGGTAGCTCCATCTAGTTGTGGTGCATGCTGCGAACTCAATATCGTTAACCCACACGTCAATCACTGGAAAAGTTTCCTGAACATCACCACTTGGCATGTCCGAAGTTCTGTCACAGGCTTGCAGTCATCAATCATGTTTTTCAGCCCGAATCGGGATTTTGCGTTAAGATCGTAGAGGCTATCACCTCCTTCCCCCTTAAGTATTGAGATTGTAGGAAACAGAAAGGTAAGATCTTATCTGGAATCCTCACTCGATAGTTATTCCAGTAGCCCGAGGTACCACACTGCAGGCCTGAGTGGTTTCTCTATCTACAGTGACTTATCAGAATATTGGAATCTCCGATGTCGAATAATGATTTCATACCACATTAAACTAAGGACTCTGGGGAGTATTATGCACTTTTAACCACATTTCAGGCATGAGGGGTTTCTCTTTATCTACACTGGCATCTCAGAATATTAGAATCTACTTAAGCCGAATAATGGTTTCATACTACATTAAACTAAGGACTCTGGGGAATCTTATCCACATTGCAGGCGTGAGTGGTTTCTATCTATCTACACTGCATCTCAAAATATTGGAATCTGCTTAAGCCGAATAATGTTTCATTAAACTAAGGACTCTGGAAGGCATTATGAGCTTTTAGAGACAGCTTTAAGTGACACCTGTTACCTTCAATATTCAGGTCACGTTTAGGTGGACATGCAATAGTTTAGGTACGTGCAGCGTGGAGATGTTTGGAACAAAAACAAAAATGGATCTCCATCCTCTCCATTGCAATGGCGTACTTCTAAGTACTGGACAGATAATGGACAGTAAAGGGCTGCGCAGCGGTCATTCTCCGCCTCTGACGCTACTAAATTACTCGAGCTTCGTGTCACCGTCGGAACCGACTAACGTAATGGGGTTGTAAGCGGAGGCTATTGGGCTCATTAGCAACACGCTGTCTGCTACTGATTAAACTCATAACGCTTCGCCTTATTCCACCCCATTACCGCTAGCGCCCTCTTATGGGGAAATAGAAGTTTCCTAAAGACGCCATTTTCACTTTTCTCTTTTCTTGTCACTCTGGGTGGCGCGCTACAGGGGATATGATGAGGTGGATATCTCTTGGCGTCCACCAGATATTCATTGCATTTGGTTCTTACGTTCGATTACTCATCGGAGCTAATGGATCGATATCTACCTACACTGACAGATAATGGACAGTAAAGGACACTAAACTCTGGAGGGCCTATTGGTAGGAAATAGATTTACGTTTTTTTTTGGACTTTCAGGAGTCAATAAAACCATTTAGACCATAAAAATGTTTTTGTTCTAAAGAGGGTTATTCTAGAAGTAATGACCTTTTGCGGTTAATTTAAAATAAATTTATTTTATAACATAATTTACGTTAATAAACCATCGTATTCTCCTTCATGCTTTATGACTTCCTCCCAACTTTCATTTATTTTTTGAATTCCGTTTAAGTGTGTCGAAGATAAGTTGTCTGATGTGTTGGACCATGGCTGTATTCAGTCCCAAGACAGAAATCTTTGTCCACGCAACGGTCCTTTGAGCTTAGAGAAATGGATCGTGTTCGAAAGGACTCATAAGGGGGAGGATAGTGCTTCCCACTTGTAATCGGTGATATGTGTGGCTGCTTTTGATGATTTTTGGGCCTAATTTCTGAAGAAGAAACGTTGCATAGTAGTATCCAGTTACTGATCTTCCAAGTGGCACATGATCATCGGCAATAATGCCCTCGTAATCGTAGGCCATGACAATTTGTTTCTTCTTTAATTGTTAGAGAGGCTTGGTGAAGATGGATGCTTCCAGTGAGCTGATTGTGGCTTCAATTCAGGTTCAAAGTCCCGTCACCGCGTCTCTTCAATAGAAACGATGTGTTTTAAAAAGTGTGCATTCCTTTTGGGAACTGGAATGGTACAAGTAGCCAAAACCACATTTATGGAATGTGGTACGGATCCCGATGGTGGGAGAATTTTTTCTGAAAAGCAAGTGTACTAGTGATGAATTGTTCCATAAATCCACACGGATATTCTTTGTTGTGGTGAATTTTGGAAAAATTTTGTACATAATTCATTGTCTCCATTGCGTTCTTATCAAAATACACACACTGGCCAAAAAAAAAAAAAAAAATGAACCTTTAATAAGTATGAATCGGGCCGCCGTTATTTCAAATAACAGCAAGTGTGCGGAGCAACTTGGATTCTATAAGGTGTTTGCGTTTTGGTCTAATTGTAACCATTCTTCCAGCAAAATATCACAACTGCGACAAAGTTGAAGGAATAGGACTTCTTGCATCATATCCCACACATTCTTACAATAGGATTGAGATCAGATGAATGGGACCAGGGAAGATGGTGGAAATTCGTGTCATGCTCTCCAAACGATCCTTGCACGATTCTGCCACGATGCGCTGTTGCATTGTCATCTATAAAATGGCCATCACCTTCGGGATAAAAATGTAGCACTGCAGGGTGTAGATCCGATACAAAATTCATGTACTACCTGGATGGCATTGCACCTTCCAGCGGTATCAGCGGATCCAGTCTGTGCTAACAAAACATTCCCCACACCATGATACCACCTCGAGATACTTGGGTTGTCTTAACAAGGCAAGCATGTTCCCCACACTCTCTGCCTATGACCAGTGCAAAACAAAGTGTACCGTGATTCAGCTGACCTATTTTCCGTACGATGGCTTCTCTCTTGAAGTATTGTTTTTCTGCCACATTTATGCCTTTGAATGTGGAAGAACTATTTGCTGTCCAGTCATTAAAAACCTTTGAGATGGATGCTTTTGAGAAATCAGTTATGTGTTTCGTTTCTTAAATTAGCTCCTACTAAAACCTGCCCCCAACGATAAGACCTTTTTCAAAGTCTGACAGATCATGCGTTTTCCTCATTAGATCTTTGGATTACTGCAGTCGAACAGCCTGTGCAATCTATTACTCAACGAGGCAATACATCATCACCCCAATTCACGGTTTTCTTTGCATCTATTTATATTTATTCGCATTTCTTAATACAAAGGGTCGTATATTTTGGGCCAGTGCATGTATAACATTTTTCATCAAACGAACTCTAATCATGATGGAGTGGAATAGAAATAAAAGGCAACGTACTGGTCTGTAGGTGGATAGTTAGATAAAAAATAAATGAATTCACTGAGAAATATAAAGATTTAAAAAAATAGGCCAAGCTAAATATACATTTAGAGCGATAGAGTTGTAAGTGGTTGCTGTTTGCTGCTAGGCAGGCAATGGTAATAGAAAATGGTATGCGTGTGAGAAGGAAATGTCTACTGATCAGAGTTTGTGGTTGGATTTACGTAAACATATGAGAAGCACTATCGTTTAAAACTTTGGCTATTAGAGAACGCCAATAGAAAATAGCCGCCTCTTATTTTTGAGGGTATCTAAACCACTTTAACTTCTTCAACAATGTTTTTTCATTTTCACCATCCCCCCTACAAACAAATCTCCATTGCTGAGAGCATTAAAGAAAGAAATGAAAAAAGAAAGAAGGAGCACGTGATTTGAGGAAATCGAAATGGGTTTCTCTAAGAACATTGACTGTGTGTCGCTCCCCTGCTACGTGCAGTGATGATTCGGCAAGCTTCGTAGATTGGCTCAGTCCTCAGGAGATGCCACTCTTGTGCCCTTTCATTGTTCACTATTATGAGCCGTAAAAATGAACTTTAATAGAAAAAGGGTGGGATGCGACATTGCAAGTGACTTTAGATCCTTTACGACTTTTATCTTTCTTTCTTTTGCTGGAACGCCAAACGTAAGATCGACTTTATTTTTAGCTTTGAAAACTCCGCGCTCATTGTTAGGGTCCTGTTTGGTACACAACCCCAGAAAGACTCATTTCGATTGGTTTGCGTTAGAAATTAAAGGTTCTTTTTGCTGTTCAAGGATCAGACTGAATGCGTGGTGAAAGGAATAACAGACGCAATCTTCTTGTTTTTTCACGTGAAACAGAAAAGCACTGTGGTGCCTAATTGCTTGTGTACGTGTTGATTTTTCCCCCCTTTTCAGAGCGTTAAAATCGTACATGCACGTACAATCAACTTACCTACACCTCACATGTACAATCAATTTACGTACACCTCGCATGTACAGTCAGTTTACGTACATATTGCACCTACAATCAGTTTACGTACACCTTTCACCTACAATCAGTTTACGTACACCTTTCACCTACAATCAATTTATGTACACCTCGCATGTACAATCAATATACGTACACCTTACACGTACAATAAATTTACGTACATCTTACACATACAATCAACTTAGGTACATCTTACACGTAAAATCAATTTACGTACACCTTACACCCACAACCAATTTATGTACACCTTGCACCTACAATCAATTTACGTACACCTCGCATGTACAATCAATATACGTACACCTTACACCTACAATCAATTTACGTACACCTCTCATGTACAATCAATATACGTACACCTTACACGTACAATGAATTTACGTACATCTTACACATACAATCAACTTAGGTACATCTTACACGTAAAATCAATTTACGTACACCTTACACCCACAACCAATTTATGTACACCTTGCACCTACAATAAATTTACGTACACCTCGCATGTACAGTCAGTTTACGTACATATTGCACCTACAATCAGTTTACGTACACCTTTCACCTACAATCAGTTTACGTACACCTTTCACCTACAATCAATTTATGTACACCTCGCATGTACAATCAATATACGTACACCTTACACGTACAATAAATTTACGTACATCTTACACATACAATCAACTTAGGTACATCTTACACGTAAAATCAATTTACGTACACCTTACACCCACAACCAATTTATGTACACCTTGCACCTACAATCAATTTACGTACACCTCGCATGTACAATCAATATACGTACACCTTACACCTACAATCAATTTACGTACACCTCTCATGTACAATCAATATACGTACACCTTACACGTACAATGAATTTACGTACATCTTACACATACAATCAACTTAGGTACATCTTACACGTAAAATCAATTTACGTACACCTTACACCCACAACCAATTTATGTACACCTTGCACCTACAATAAATTTACGTACACCTCGCATGTACAATCAATTTATGTACATGCTTGCAGCGAAAATATTTTTATCATCTGTAGTCCCCCTCCCCCACTGGACTACTTTCTAGAGCACATAAAACTTTAGCTCTTGCACAGCTGAAAGAGGAATAAAAAATTTCTCTATACCGTATTTTAAGACTATAAGATGTACTTTTCTTCTAAAGCGAAAAGTGAGCTTAAAATGGCTCTGCGTCTTATAAGTTGGATCCCCCGAATACTTATTGGACTGTATTTTCAGTAAGTACTTCGTTTTTGTTTTTTTTATCTTGCGTGCATAACTACCCTGCCAAAATTATTCGATACATGTGCCAGTGTGGTGAACGACATGCATTCAAAGCAAGAAGGGCTTTAATTGCAAGATATCATAAACAAGTAGAATGAGTTGCGGTAAGATGCTCATGGGGTTTCCGCGATTTTGTCATTGCATGCCAGTCACCATGAAAAGTTAGCCTTGTTTAATTCAAACTCATACAAACGTGACAGTACCAGAATATTTTGATAGGGTAGTGTATATATACCGTTTCTAATATTTTTTTTTCAGAATATTATAATTTAAAAGATTTCCGAAATTTTAAATCTTTCAAAAACTTTCTTAGTATATCGAAATCGACTGAATAAAAGTAATCAATCAGGATTATAATAATTCTTACAATTTCCTGCGCATTGAATTAACATTCTTAAGAAAAATTAAGTACTTGTGGGAAGGCAAATTAATTAGATTGAAATTGTCGGTTAATTGTTTCTCCATCAGGCCACAAGGGTTAAGGAATTCCATCGAAATACGCGAGATGTGGGCGTCCACACCAATAGCTATGAAATGATGCATAGCCACTATTATTTATCCATTACCTTCAGAATTTGAGTCGAGATCAATACCATACTTCTTTTTTACTCCTTCCAGGAGAGATTAAAGACATCTTGAGTTTCATAAGATCCGGAGCATTCTTGCGAATAATGGTCTCCCACACCGAGCTCTGTAGAGGTTACTGGTGGCATCATTTAGGTGTATCACAACGTGCCACCTGGTCTGGAACAACGTTAGGTCTAATAGCATAATCTGGTATATTCCAATTGCCATATTTTAAAGCCACGCGCAGCTAAGACAGTCTTCTAAAAGGTAGCGGGAACCTCAGTTTGGCCGTTAGAGCTTGAAATTTTCTGGAATTTCTCTGACTTAACTCTGTCTGCAATGATCTATGTGTTCATTAGCAGCATGGTGTTCACGAGGCCATTTGCTTAATGAACGCAAGCTGCCTTAGAAGGCCATGTGTTTCCACCCTTTAACTTGACAAATGGCGAACACTGTTCGTTACTTAAGGATGCCAATCCTGCCTAGATATTCTTAGACCTTAGGACTATAAAAAAAAGATGGCAAACAGTAAGCTTACCTTTATTCATTTACCAGTAGCAATTAATCAGTGAGATTGAATCGCATATGGGAATCTGTTCATCCTCTTTATTAAAACAACGCTTCTGTGTTTTTATAAATGCAAATTCTTCCTGCTGGAAGATTTTACGTTTTTTTTATCTCTTAAATTAAAATTTGGCACGGCTCTGTGATTTAATTTACTAATAAAATGCAATAGGAAAGCCAACGCTTTCGTATTGCACTTTACCATTCTTGGATTCTAATAACAATTGAAATATAACACGTATTTAATGTTTCTGCTGTGATTTATATATTTAGTAAACTGATAACAAAAAATGAGAAAAAAGTAATGGCTATGTGCGAACCGAGAACAGTTAGTTTCTGCGCATCCACCATATTTCTCATTTATTCCCCCCAGCTGCAATTATAAGGTATGTTTGAAAAAATAAATAATAATTGCCGGATTTCTATTGGTCCGATGGTAATTAAATTTGGGATGGCTGCTCAAATGTTTCTAAAGGAGCTAAATATAAAATTTCAAGAACATCAATATACTGAGATTCTAGTTATTACATGCGGACGGACTAGCACATTGAGACAATAGGTACTTTATGCATATATGCTAACATACTTCGATTTTGCTAGTAAAAACAATGCGCCAGTAAGGAGGGGGGGGGGGTCTTTATTGTAAAACAGTTTCCACACGCCTGACTCATGCTCGTTAGCATGATGTGGCAGTGTGTATTGGCAATATGTCTTGTACAGGATAACACAGAGACGTTTTAAACAAAAATAAAAGCAGCTCAAAGAAATGTTAAGAAATTTCGTTGGAAAAGCATTGCAGTAAGATATAGGAGCTATTAAAAGATAAGATATGTGAGATACAGTACGATATAGGAGCTATTAAAGGATAAGATATAGGAGCTATTAAAGGATAAGATATAGGAGCTATTAAAGGATAAGATATAGGAGCTATTATAGGATAAGATATAGGAGATACAGTAAGATATAGGAGTTATTAAAGGTGTTTCAAAAACCGTGTACGACTTACACACACTTTTATAGTAATGCTAGGAATATATTAAAGGAGGCTTCAATTATTTCCCACAACTCCCTTTATTCGAAAGATCCCTTCTCCCTGTTAGGTCACATCTTGAGTATGGCATACAGGTTTAGACTTATGTAGGCGTCTTGACACCAGACTTCTGCGTGATTGCTTAGGCATTTACGGTCTTGGAAGGCTTGAACGACTTAAATGATAGAGGATATCTTTAATTTCTTTCCTAGGGCACTAACCAGAGGGCAAACACCTAAATTCCCAAAGGATTAGTTGACTGCAGATTGCATATAAGAAATTTCTTTTATAGAGGACATTCTCTATTAATACACGCACAAGACCAAACACCAGTCCCTATCTTCACCTGGTAAAGGTTTGGAGAATGATGCTTTGCCGGTTTCATTTCGCCGGCTGTAAGGAGGCGTATATTATTTCCCACAACTCCCTTTATTGGAAAGATTCTCCCCCCCCCCCACCTCCTTCGGTTATACACGATTTATACTGTTTACAACAGTAAATCAGCTGCACTTAGCGCCGGAATGTCATCTGTTTCAGAAATATTTTCTGGCGTGTTATTTTATTTTATTATTTTTTGGAAACTAGTCACGTCTTGATATAGATTGGTTTTCCTCTTGCCGCCTAATGCACTCTAGGAGGGGTGTAAACGCATTATGCTTCTCCTTTCCGACTAATATGTGATGTCGTATGAACCAAGTGCGCATCTCTGCCTTGCCGGGTGTATCAACTGTTGAGTTTGGCGAGCTGACAGTAAACTTGTAAAGTTGACTGCCAGTAATCGCTTGGTGCATCACTTTTTAAATTATTGCGAGAAGTAAAAAAAAAACACGTGACAGTTCTTGATTAAAAAAAAAAGTTTTCTTAAAGATAGATGGAAGGATTTAAAGCGATGATAGGAATTTAAACGAAATATGAGCAGAAGATGGCAGGAAAGAATATAAGGTAAAAATGAACGAAGGATAAATTTATTGTCAAAGACTGGTGGTATGTGAATTCAGAATCATGGAGTGAATTAGGAAAGGGAGAAAGAAAGTTGCAATGAGACATGAAGAAGAAAGAAGGAAGGTATTAAGGCATGCCCAACGTAAAGCTCCATAAAATGTTTATTTCTAGCTCCTCGGGGACACACCACTATCACCACGAAGCCCTTGTCCGTGACCGTAGCTTGGTGGTCGGACACACAGTCTTAATCACGTGAGTCCCGAGGTCCCGTTAGGCGTTCATTTTGAGATCGATTTCCTTTATGTGGAAGAAATCGATTTTGGGCAGACCACGTTTCGTAGCTGCCCATACGGCTGGGGTGGACTAGGATCACGTGGAGAGGCTTATACCAATGCGTCCCACTGTTCCAAGATACAGGCGTTCGATCGGAACTACACGCGCACACACACACAGAAGACCAAAGGCCGACTCGTGTCTATTCACCCCATTGTAAAAAGTTTTGAGAACGAGGCTTCTTTGAAAACTTCATCTCCTTCCTTCCCACCCCCCTATGCACATTCCCCGTTTAAACTCACGTCTTGTCATTCAGCAGTTTAGCTATACGTGCCCCGAAGACACCCATCTGCTAGCGGAAGAAAGGAGGGCCATTTTTAGTATTCACCCAGACTTCAAACTTATTTCTGAACATTTTTTTTCCCCATCTTCGCAAGTTCACCATTGGCATTCTTTGAATTTTAGCTCTACTTAAATTGCCAGTAACATTTTAAAATTTAAAATTTTCTTTGCTGAAGATTGTGCTTCCATCGTGCAATTCGCATGCGCAGTATGTTTAATCATTGCTCGAATTCATGGTCGATTTGCAGGTTTTGCTGGATGTAAAAAGCCCTCGTTTTGGGAAAAAAAAAAAAAAATACACAAACCTCACCGGCGTGAAAAAAACAACCCATAAAAAGTTCCATGTCGATGGGATTCAATTTGGCCCTTTGCAAGCAGTGTTGAAGGACAGCCTTTGTAACCCTTGTGCTTCCCACAGGGCTGAAGTGGAACCGTACTCCCTCCTCCTGAGGCCTCAGCTGAGTGGTCATTAACGGTTATTAGCTGATGATGACCATATATCATCCAAGACCATTATGATTTCTAACATAAAATCATGGCGCACAACCGTAGTGAACGTTTATTAATAGGATGATGTGTTCTTGAGCGCTGTTTTCTTCTCACACGCTGTGGATGACACTTGAGTTTCAATCTAGTCTCATTGATTGACAGTCCTGTTTCTACTTAATGAATCATTGTTTTGTAAAATCAGACGGCCTCACCAACTAAGAATTTGACTTGGTATACCTAGATTCATCTGTAGATTTGAATTTCATTTTAGTGCTTAATCTCGTCTATACTTGATGTTTCAAACAGAAAATTCTGGAATGTATTCTGGGATTTAAAGTGTGGTAAAGAAGTCATATAAACCGATTATAAAGGTAAGGGCTGGTCCGTTGTAATAGCCTCTTAGGCGTATCAACAACTTATGTTATATTGCTCCATATCTTTTTCTTCAGTTATCTGCCCACAGGCAGATTCAGGTGCCATTGACGCCATTCTTCTCTATCTTGTGCTTTCCTTTTAATTCCTGCATAATTTTCTCTTCCCATCCAATCCATCATTCCAATTCTTCTTCTCCCAACAGCTCTCTTCCCACACATCGTTTCCTCCATTACCTTCCTCTTCTCAAAACATGTCCTACGAAGTTCTTTTGTCTTCTTCTTAGTTCTTTTACTAACATTCTCTCTTCTCCTGCTTTCCTCAAAACTTCCTCATTACTCACTCTGTCCACCCATTTCACCCTTTCCATTCTCCTCCACACCCACATCTCAAAAGATTCTAGATGTCTGATCTCTCTTTCCAGTGTCCACGTCTCTGAGCCATATATACGTCTGTAAATTGCTTCTGTTCTGTGGTTGATTTGCTGTATTGAAAAAGACCTATAAAAATTCCTCATATCATTGTCGGGATTCGACATCGCGTCTTTTTAACACTGTGTGGGGAGGACAGTGATTATACCAACTGTCCTACCCACGAGGGCCAATGGTAAGGGATATATTTTTTTTAGGTTCAGTTTTGTGTTGCCCTCGCGGGTAGTGCAGTTGGTAGGATTACCCTCCTCTCCCAAACCGGGTGGAAAAGACCCGAGTTCAAGTCCCATCCATGTCGTGAGGAATTTTTATGGGCCTTTTTCACAACGTAGCTGAGTTCATCAGTCTCAAGCGAGGGTAGCATGGATTTTTCATCCAGCAAACAAAAAATCGACCTCAGAACACACGCAATTTATAGAGAGTATACACGAAGCAATATGGCCTTAGTCGTTGATGCTCCTAAAACCCTACAACAAAAAAGGGCACCTTTCTCGGATTTTTATTCCAGATTCTCTACATTAATATTCTATCATCTGCGGGACAAGGAAAAAACAAATAAAAAGTTTCCATACGACCAAGTCTAGATTTAAGAGAATGCGCTTTCATGCAGATGCTTTTAAGATAACAAACAAAAACAAAGAGGAGATAAACTCAATATTGGTTTTTCTTGTTCACCTGGTCCAAAGTTGTTTGTACGAGAAAGTATCGAAAAGGCTTCCATTACTTCTTTGAATAGCAGCCAGTGAAGATGCAAGGCTGCGAATTGTTTCCTCTGACAACCGCAGCTGCATCCCTCCGTCAAAATGAGTTCCTCTCATTGATGTCTCCAGTGAGACGGTAGCGCATGTCGATCGAGCGTATGGAATTAGCGTCGTTGTAGGACTTTGGGCCACGGGTAAGCAATAAGCTCTCGTCTTGAGTGAGCTTCCTCTTAACAATCTGTTTCCACGTATTGACTGTAATTTTAAAACGGTGCACAAAGTTGGGAAATTAGTTACCGGTCTAGAGGCCATAAATGAGCAACTGCTCTGATTTGTAGCTATTTGGCTGCAACTAATGCTGGCGTGACGACAACTCACCTGTCATGGCTAATACCATTCTCCTTATCGCCTGCAACGAGGAGAACCTTTTTAATGTACGCTTCGAAGATGGGGTGACAAGGTGAAAATGAAATTCAGATGGTTGCTGACGGCATTTTGTTCTTCATTGAGCCCGACGTCTTTGGAGATTTCACGCATTTTCATCTTCTATAAATAGCATCTATTCCTGGATGCAGCATAATAGTAAAAAGAGGGCGTCTCTGTGAAGAGCATTACATTACCAAAATATTAGTTGCTTCTTCTTCCCCTCCTTAGCTCCACCAATCTTCTGTTCAGTCCAGTTCAGAACCTATGTAATCATTGGGTACGACTCATCATAAAGTGACAAGGAAAGCATATTCTTAAGGAATGGGTAAGTATTATCAGGATACGTGTACACAAGTTGTTGAAACAACACGAAGCCATTATGTCATCACTAACAGAGAATCCCATCTCCGTCTCTCGCTGTTAAGTGCGTTTCCTAATATTTTGGTAGGTTAGTGCTTCGATTCTTTGCACTGTGTGGAAAAAGCATGGTTTAAAATCCCGACGAGATGGGAAGAAGTTTTATTGCCTTTTCATATATTGACCCAGTTAGTCGGTCTCGAGTGATGGTTACATAGTTTTATCTCCAGAAAATATTTTGATTCGTTAAAAATTTCATTCAGAAAGTGTGTGCTGTAACTGTGTATGCACACATCATGGAGGGTGACATTTCAACTGCTGGTGAACAGGGATATTCATCCAATACAGGACTCAGTGCGATGCTTCATACCATTGAGAAGTCCAGGTGACAATGATATCCATGGATCCATGAGAAAACGTTTAAGTTCCTAGAGTGATTATGGAGTTGGTCAGTCGGTAGCAGTACGTTTCCAAAGAGCATAATCTATAGGCTTTTGTTACTGTTGCACATAAAAGACTACTGTACAAATTGGAGCAATGTGGCATTAAGGGCAACGCACTGCAATGGATAAAGATGTGTGATTGAGTGGGAGAAGACAGAACGGTTATAAATGGGCACATTTGAGTACTGCGTACAGGTCTGGAGACCTTATTTTAGGAAGGATGTAGAGCTGCTGGAATGGGTGCAATGAAGAACAGCAAGACTCAAGATTGGTGAGGAGAACAAAGGGGGTGCTCTTACCAAGAAAAGCCTGAGTTCTGCAATTGCGGCTTCTTGAGACTAGTCACCTGCTAGACGATCTGATTGAGATGTTTCAGTTTTTAAATGGATTGAGCAAGCTCAATGCTGATGGCATTCTTCCTCCTGCTCAAACAACGCACATGAGGGGACATAAATTCATATTGAGGAAGGGTGGCCGCAGGACAAATTGCGCAGAGGTTTGCCTTCAACCAGCGGGTGGTTGATTGTTGAGAGAAATTTCATCTGTTATTGTGGATAGTTTGAATAAATTCAAGGAACTAGACAAACCGTTGTATATATGCTCAGTGTTTCTTCTCTTTTCTACTGGTGAAAATGTATCTCCTCGTTCGTTTTACTAATACCCTTCGGGACCTTATACTCGTATATCTCTATCAGGTCTTTCCTAAGATGTCTAGTTGCCAAGTTTTGTAGTCTCCACCTTCTAAGCCATTCTTGATATGAACATCGACTAGCACTCCTAACCAATCTGCTTACCCTTCTTTGAACCTTTTCTAGAAGCACCTTGTCTTTCTTCAGTTGCAGTCTTCAAACAGAAATTGAATAAACAGTGTTCTAAGTGTTCTAAGTGTGCCTTATTGTCGTCTTATATAGGACAATAACATCGTTTGCCCTACTTGTGAAGGTCCTGCAGGGGCAGGACACTTGCCTTCCTAGCCACTTGTTTACACTACATGGAAAATGCATATCTGACTTAATTGTAACCCTTAAGTTCTTCTACTCCTTAACCACTTTTAGTTCCATCCCTCGCAGCTTATAAATAACGCCTGGATTTTTGTTCTGTAGGTTCACCTTAGATTTAAAGGCGTTAAACTCCATCTGTTATTGTCGCTAACCACCCTTCCTACCTTTAATCAACAAAATTTGAGTGTATTCCTTTGGAAATGGTGGAAGTAGAGGGATGGAAGGTCGTTGCCGAAACCTTTCTAATGGTGCGGAAGGATACTTCTAACCGGAGTTCCAAAGGAATAAACTGATGGAGTGAAGCGGAATTTAGTCATAAGAACTGAACACAACCGATGATCCATTATTTTTTATAGTTGAAGATGCAGAGGTTGACAACATGGGAATACTTCTGAAAGCTTCATTAGTTGGAATCTGCCTTCATCTATGCATTTACACCAAATGCATTGAACTTCTTTAGATGAACCCATGAGTCAAGGATCAATGCAACATTTGCTTCGTTAGGAGTCTGTTTCCGAAGATTATTGAAGCGTGTCTGTTGATAATGGTGTCGTTTATTGCTTCATTCATCTGCTCATTATCCCGTCTTTCTTTCTTGGTCGCAGCTTCAGACAATACGTCTTTGACTTTCGCGTTCGCTCCGTAAGGTGATATCGACTCCGTTAGGTCAGGCAGAGGTAAAGTTACTCGTTGGCGCGTGGCAATGTAGGCACCTAATTCATTGACGTCATCATCACCACTTGTAAGTGATGGGCTTTGCGTTCACCCCGACAAAAGAGTGTTGGCTGATGCTGCCGACAGATGGCGTGGCAGTGATAAATGGCGATGGAGCCTTTCATGTTCGAGATAGCTGTGAATGTATGAAAAGGTGAAAAAAAGAGCAAGGGGGGGGGGACAGCACAATTATAAGTACTTAGAAAAGAAAGAAATACATCGTTAGGGTAATGGGAGCAACTTCGCAGGCGAAAGAGCTCTTCGCCAACTTGAGCGTCATCTGCGTGCCGTCACTATGACTAAATACGATCGTGTGTGATTTATGTGCCTTTCTGGCTTGGCGCGCTTATTCATCGGATGGAGAGAGAGAACGAGGAAGGCTGTTTAGCAGCAAATATCTGCTTACCTTCACCAGAATTTATTCAAGCAAATTTCACCCTCTTCACCTTCCTTTATGCACGGTGACCACCTCCATAATAAATGGCCGATGATCCTTGGAATGATCTTACTACAACCAATAGAAAGATGGATTCGATCACAAAGTTTGTCCACTAGACCACGTACTTTATTTTTGTAGGAGCTTTGGTATATACACTGCCTGCCATTAATATCCGGACACCTGTCTTTAGAAAAAAAGAGAGCTTTTATGTGGCCTTCAATCTTCGCGGTATATTCTCAACCAGCTTTTTATTAATGTCAGGTGATATGTTCCTCCACTCGGCCTTGTTCTTTTGGCTATCTCGACGTGCACATACCCGACGATCCAGTACATTCCAAAGATGCTCGATAGGGTTCAGATCAGGACTCTGGGCTGACCAATCCAACTTTTCCACACCCATATCCTCAAACCACTCTGTTACTACCCAAGCAGTATGGCATGGCGCGTTGTCTTGCTGATACAGGTATGGGCCTTTCCCGAAGTATTGCTATAATGTTGGAAGTGCATATTTGTTCAGGATCTCCTGGTATTGCACAGCATTCATGGTTTTCCGACAACGACTAATGGGCCCAAGCCGAGCCATGAAAGGAGTCCTATACCATGACACTGCCTCCACCAAACTTCACTGTTGGGAGAATACAAACAATCAGGAAGGAACTGTTTCCCTGGCATTTGCCACACTCGAGAGCGGCCATCAGACTGGTAGAGTGCAAACCTCGACTTGTCTGTCCATAGGACTGTTTTCCACACTCTACAGTCCAGGATTCGCGCTCCTTACACCATGTTAATTGGCGTCTAGCATTTGTTGAGGTGGTCAATGGCTTGTGAACAGCTGCACGACCACTGTAATCCATATCGTGGAGTGTCCTTCGTATTGTACTAGTGCTGACATTAGTTCCAATGCTCTCACAGAGAATTTATGTGACTTGAGAAAATGACAAATTACGATTTGCGCACACAGTTCTTCGCAGAATTCTCTTGTACCGTTCTGTTGGTTTTCGGGATTTGCCAGGCCGTATTTTGGTGGATTCAGTTCCATTCCTCTTCCATTTGCATATGACCGAGGGTTGACCTAGGCATCCCCAGAGTGACTGCGATGTGTCGAACAGAGCGCTCGCCTGTGTGGCATCCTACTATCATTCCACGTTGGAAGTCTGTTAATTCTGTTGAACCTATCATCTTGCATGCTCACTTTTGTAATTGTCTGGTCGAAGCTCAGTGTGCATATTTATAGGTTCTGTGACGTGTTGCATGCATAGGACCTGTTTCCCCATCCATGGAGTGATGTCCGGATATTAATGGTAGAGCAGTGTATGTGTAAAGCGCCTATTGTCTTTACCATGTCCGTCCGCATGTAATAAGTCAACTCCCAGGCGATGAAATTTCATGAAATTTTAGATTTGCCTCTTTTAATCGATCTCAAAATACACAGTTAATTTTGTAGTGTACACATGTATAAAGTTTGTTTTTAATAAGCTGTATCATCCTTACTTCCTTTATGTGATTAAAATAAAGCAATAAACGTTTCGATACTTTAAGTTAATTTTGATTAATGAAATTCAGGTTCACTTTCTTTAATTTTATTAACTAGAAACACAAATTCTGATCACTCCAAGGGGGCGGTAAGTTGTTTTGCCCGCCCCTTGTATCTATTTCAGTGAATGAAATAATACAGTTTTTATTAATTCTATGCGTTTTTTAGTTTGTCTGTAAATTGCCTGTGTTCGGTGGTCAATTTGCTGTTGCTGGATGAAAAACCCCTGTTTCAGGGAGAAAAAACTATGCTACCCTCGCCTAAGACCGAATAACAGCCACAGAGGGAAAACAGTAGAACACAAGAAGGATCTTTGAGAATGGTCAAATGTACTTATCTCTCTATCGATGTAGAACTATCACAAGAGTCAAAATTCAAATTGCCTCTTTGTACTCAACATTATACCGAATAACGCGGGTAGCACATTGGGTATAATACATTGGTGTGCAAAATTTAAGGACCTGTCAGGTTTACATATATAGCTTCCCATAGGAGTGGCCTGGATATGGGAGAAGCATACCAAAGGAACCTCGTGAGGTAGAGAAATGAAGAAGGAAACAACACCGTACAGAGGGACTTTATTCAAAAATGGCAACGTAGCACTGGCTGCCATGATACAGATGCATCACTGCCAAAGATGGAACAAAGGGAATAAGTGCTCCTCAGTAGGAGATATGGCCACCCCTAATGTCGATGCAGGCTTTGCACCGCCTTTCCATATACTTAGAACAATGTTGTTGATACGTTCTTGCGGTAACATAGTCCATTCCTCTGTCAGCGCCATCTTCAGCTGGTGAACATTTTCTGGTGGGTGTGAACGTGCCGCTAGGCGTCTCCCCAGACGTCCCATATGTGTTCGATGGGATTTAGATCGGTGGAACGGGCAGGCCAGTCCATACGAACAATGTCCTCACTTTCCAAAAACATGTCAACAACTTCAATACAATGGGGTGTGGCGTTATCATCCATAAACACGAACTCGGGGCCAATGGCACCTCGGAACAGACGCACATGGGGAAGGATTACCTCAGTACAGTAGCGTGCACCGGTTACAGTACCGTCTTCCAGTATCTGGAATTGTGTACGTCCATCGAAGATAACGCCTCCCCAGACGAGAACACCTCGACGGCCATATTGATCCCTTTCAGTGATGTTTGCGGGGTGATACCGTGTTCCAACCTCTCGCCAGATTAGCTGACGTCCAGAATCGCTCCTGAGACTGAATCTACTCTCATCAGTAAAGAGTACCTTAAGTAAAGATTTTGTGTTTCTAACCTTAAGAAATAGTGTTGGTCCTTAAGTTTTGAACACCAGTGTAAAACTGATTTATTAGCTCTACAACTCCTGCAGAACAGTGATCAGTTGAATTGCTGAAGTTAGGCGTGTTGGTCTGACCTCCTGACCTCCCCTTTTCAACGTTCAATTCCACTTTTGTACATCCATGTCCATGAACCATTCTCGAACAGCACTGGTTTATCCTGTTGAAACAAACGTAGGTTTGAATCAAAGAACTGCCACATCATAGAGAGCATGGAATTGTCAAATTTATACCACTAACATACATATAATAATACATACAAACAAATATTAATTTAAAACAAAATTAATTCTCCTCAGCAGAGGAGCAAAGTAGGATTGAACGGAAATTCCATCCTGAATCCACGCGTCATTGAAAAGGACGCGGGACAAGGGCCCGCAACAAGATTGTAGACATTTGGAGCGTCAAGACGATCGGTGAGGAGCTGACAGAAGTTGCGTAGATTTCCTGCCATGAGCAACTGATTCCAAAGGGTGCAACCAAGATTTGCATACATTATTGATCTCAAGATGGTGAAAGAGTGGCCACTAACACGGTTCAACCACCTTAAAATTCAATATCCATGAATTTTTTTATGTTAATGTTTGTTGGCACAGTGCACTCCAACAGAAGATCTAAAACGTCTTCTACACCCTCCTATGATCCGTCAAGTGTATTGAGTTTTCATAGTCTTTCTGTGCATTGCTGGATGGTGGAGGTACCTCCACGCTTCATAATATTACTTTAATTTATATAATACAATTTCATAACAGCATCATCGTTGGTGTAGGCTGTCATCAGTTGCACGAATCGATAAATCACCGGTGTGACATCAAACAATAACACCCTTCTCGAAATCTGTCATCTTCGAGCCACAACGAGAACAGATAACCTTTGTGTCTAATACTTCCTTATGTACCCTTCTGAATCACTTGTTTATTGGAAAATGTTCAGTGGCCGGATACTTTTTCGAAGTTAGTGTATAAATTCTTAATAATAATAGAAATCCTCTCATTCCTTGCTCGAAATCAATACCGAGTACTCCTTAAACTCCCTACTTGTAAGAAATATTGAGAAAGAAATCATTCTATACCGCCTTAATACTTTTAAACAATATTCCTCCAAAAGTTATCTCTTTCGCTTCTTCTGAACTTGAAAACATCCTTCTGCTTTAATAATCGTACGCGTGCTACCAACAGAATCCCTGCCATTCTTATTAACGAGGCAGAAATAAGATCCCTTCTAGTCACAACCCTACACTAAACAAGCTAGCTTGGGGGGGTTTTTTGCACACGACACGCGGGCGGAAAGTTGCTTAATTAAATTTTAAATCACCTTCACACTCTAATTACCTCCCTTTGTCTCCAAAACAGGAACTGACATTTTTTTTTCTCTCTCCTCTCTCTTTCCCCCATCATCTTTCTCTTCACAATTCGTTAACGAGATTTCGTCCAGATAACTGGGCAACTAGAACGCAAAACGGCACGCTCCTGGTATCATTATTGCTCATTGACTTTCCCACGTTCTCTCCAGGAGTAATTGGTGGCCCGATGACACACGCTCTGATGTGAAAACCAACCAAGAGTTGTCTGGTGGTCTTTGGTTGGCAGGCGACACATTAACTGGTGTTTTCTGTCATTGAATGCCAGCAGCTATCCTTTCGGTGACCTGCCAACTGTCTTTGCAACCCCTATTATATTGGTCTTCTCCAGGCGTCGCGAGACACCTGTCACATCATCGTGGCCGGGTCTAAAGATGAAGCTATTTTCTAAGGGATTAGCAGCATCATGAAGGCTAGACTCCAATTATCGAATTCTAGTTTCTCTTGGCGCTGCTAGAGGGCACCAGTGCTCCCTGAAGATAATTTTTTCTTATTGACGTAAATCTCAATTTATTGCGAGTAATTGTCTCACCTTTGCAAACACCTAAGAGTCTGCATTCTTAGAGATCACTCAAAAAGACTTTAGCTACTTAATTATGCGCACCAGGTGGCGCTTATGAATAATTTTCTGACTTGTAAGAATTATGAAGTGCTTTTGAAAGTGCTGCCGCTAGGGTACGCCTGTGACTTGCTTACATTAGCGAAATCTAAATACCTAACACTGTGTGTGTTTTACTAAACAAACATAACCAGCTATTTATTTTGATCTTTATCAGGAGGTGGATTTTTCTCACGTGCAACATTTGGCTATCTCTAATGCTAGCCTTTAAGAATACAGTAAAACCCTATTAAGAAGAGGGGGAGGGGTGGGTCTTTTTTCGTATTTCTTAAGCAAGAAAATTAATTTTTCCATTTTACCTTTCTGAGTAGATAGAAGAGTACCAACTGGTTTACAAATTTTCCAGTTTCTAATGAGGACATCAAAGGTACAAAAACACTTACTGTTAATCTTTAGGACCAGAATATATTTGTGTGAACATGTGTTGGGTTTAGGAGCATTGTCGACTAAGTCCATATTGATTTGTGTAAATTGCGCGTGTTCTGAGATCGATTTTCTGTTTGCTGGACGAAAAAGGACCCATAAAAATTCCTCCCGAAGGAATTCGAGCTCAGTCTTTTTAACCAGGTGTGGGGGAGGACTGCAATCCTACCAACTGTGCTACCCACGAGGGCCTACGCGTAGTGTGATGATAATTAATAGGTACGAATATTCACCCTTAAAGCTACGGGTGAATCTTGCCATGGTGTGGGTGGTTTGATTTGGGATTTAATTCTTAGATAACCCCAACTGTTTAATTGTATTATGACTTTAGATTGTAACCATAAACTGCATGTGTTCTATAATCGGCCTGTGCTTATGGTGGGATGAAAAACCGGAGTTTTCGAAAGAAAATACTATGAAGTTCTCTCCAGAGATCGACTACATTGGCCAAGGTGTGAAGAAGGCCTGTAAAAGTGTTTATTCTCCCGAAATTTAGTATATCTCAACATCAGCCGGCCACTAGAACCACACATGCAAAGCAACTCCATACTTTTCAGATTTCTTTTTGCTGCAGTTGACTAAAATGATTTCAGTTTCGGAAATCATGTTAATCAATATTGGTGCAGTGTCCAGTGCCACTAGCAGATCGTTTTGATTTGGTTCCACTTTTTGAATGATTTCACTTTCAAATAAATTACCATTTTTTTTTTGCTTCATTTGCTCACATTTAGAATCCGTAGTGGATTAATAAAACTTACATGCTTCAGCTCACATTTGGATGCCAAATGGATGCCAACGTTCCATTGATCAACAAATCCAGCACAGAATTATTGACTTACGCTGTATGTTTCATTTTCATTTGCAAGGTTTTAATTCTAGATGCGCCAACATGGAGTTAGGTAATAGATTTAAACTGAAGAATTTAAACTTCTTACACGGAGAAAATGCCTTAGGTGGAGGCATCTTAAGGGTTTTGCTGTATTCAGAATTCTTCTCTGTTTTGAGCAGCTTGTAAATATTGTGATGAGTTCGGTACAGCCAGTTCTTGACTTATGACGTTCTGGAGCTTAGGCAAGCTTCACAAGTGTGGACATCTGGTATCCTCCGTACTTTGTGGTGAGAATCGGGAAATGTAAGAATTCCATTTGGATTTAGGATCAACCTCAACGCTTTGGAGTTTGACAATAATTCAAGAAAAGGCCAGGAGTCTTTATTAAACATCTTAAAGAAAGGCAGAGGGAGAGTTGTAATGTCATAAGTACTTTATTCCTTCCATCGATTTTTAGGAACAAATTGTCATAAGTGCGAACTTATTCTGCATCAACATTCCTTAGCAAGTTGCTCAGAGGTAAACACCATGGAATCTTCTCTATTGTAACCCCCCCCCCCCCCAAGATCAAGTATTATAAACTTCAACGTTCAATAAAGTATACAAATTTATTTTATTTCAACTTCACTGTTGAAATTCCCCTCCCACTGTAGTTCCATAGAAAATTACAAAATTAGGAGTAGTTTGGTGATGGAGTAAAATGTTAAAAGCAAAAGAAACTCAAAGAGTAACCAATCGCGAAATTTCAGTGTATTTCATCATCATGACGCAATCGACTCAAAACATTGCGTAATGATAATGCACTTTAATTATTAATGGCATCGTGATGACGTAATTGGTAATATTTCTTTCGTTTTATCAATAATGGCTCCTAAGTGATCCACGTTTACGAGCTGAAGTCATTAATAGGGTCATGAGCTGGTAGCCGGGGTCAGTTTCTTCCAATGCGGTGACCTCTAGCCGATGTAACGCCTACGGATATAGAAGAGCTTGTGTGTGTTGGCAGTAACGATTGGTGACGTGTATATGAGAAGGACAAACAGCTTGGGTTATGGGTGGTGTTCAGTTATGATGGATTGTGGCGATACTGGGTGGTGTTTTTCTTTAATTTTCTTCTTTTGGGTATTCGGCTGTTGACGGGATGAATCGCACACACGCAAGGAACAGATGTGAAGGAAGAAAACAGATGGTTCGGAAGTTGAAAAGCATAATCTTCGTAGTACGATTCACGAGAACATCGATCCTTGCCAGTGCGAGCCTTTTAATCTCTGCTTTCATTCCAAAGTTTCGAAGAAAGACTTACAAAGAACTTAATATATATCTTATGGAGGAAGGCCATTTGTTAAGTCTTGCGGTTGAATGTCTGTGTCAATTTACAATGACGAGAAAGTTAATTTTGTGTTCTGTTACCATAGTAACGGGATAACTATTCGGTAAGATGAGTTGATGGATACGTGTGGACCTAAATTACCGTGATCTGGGATTCTTTAATCTTCGAGGAACTAAGCAAGCCTCGTGTAAACAGTGTAATTGATGAGAGGAAACTTAGATGTTAGATATTTTTATTTCTCTCCAGCGTGTGCTGGTAATCATATTGATAGCCTCTATCAGTATGGTTAAGAGTCCACAAATCTGTCTTTAACGAGATTCCGCTGTCAGTAATAAAGTTTGGTGGAAGATTTTACTAAGAAATTATTCTACTTTCCAATTTCTCAAATGTTTATACTGAAATAAAGTACGAGTCAGCTTGACATCCTTCCACATCTTTGTTAAAATAGCCTTCAGAGAGCTTCTATTACACATACGCCATCTCGCGAAAACTGACTATGCAGATGCCACCAGAAACTGATTCTTTCTCCAATATGGATCGCTTTCTTCGGCAGACATAATGCATTTTGCGAGTCAATCCTTGAACAAGAGCTACACACTATTATCAGAACAGCCCATTTAGTGGTACAGGGATCGACCCCATCCAGCTACATCTGCAAATGTCAATAACAACTTCGTATTCTCTTTCTTCGTCCCCATCTGCTAAATCTATATCTTTGCTACTTTCCAAATACATTTGTCTCAATCAATACTCAGTGTAGATATGAATCACCACACTTGAAGCAACCATGAAAGGCTATGGCTCTCTCTCTCTCTCTCTCTCCAAGTCGTTCTAAATAAAATATCTCTATAGAGGACGCTGTAAGAAATACTTTTGTTTTGGATTCTTCTTTCTGTTTAATCTCTAACCAGTGTTATTGATCCAAGATTAAAGAACAAGTCGCATTCCATGAACAGTTGATGCCTTTTCGTGGAGATTACGAAACGGCATTATTTGCTTTCGAGATAGAGTTTATGTCGTCTATCACTTTCTCTCTCTCTTTCTCCAACACGCTTCTACATTCTGGTTCTTCGTAATGGAGTAGGGGGGTTGGGTTAGAAGTCTGTCTTGTTTTTATCCACGTGCTGCCGTCAGGAGTGCTATATCAAATCTACAGAACTTCTCCAATAACGCACGACAACCGAGTTTATTTCTTCATCAGCTGTTAGAATCCACAGAAATTAAGAATAAACACCTAAGTGGGTGTGTGGGTGAAGCCCTAAAATAAAGAAATGAAAATCGCTTTTTGTCTTGGCCGAGTATTTCCACTCCACAAATGTCACCCGCAAGAAACACGCCCATCTCGTTGTTGTGCATTGAAAGTGGAAATTAATGCTGCTCATTATTGTCGGACTGGTGAACAACAAAAAGGTGGTGTCGCCAAGATTCCTTCTTATCACATAATTTGGCTTGGCCAGTCGTGATGTCCACTGACCGTGAACGACATATCACCACCGGATATTAATAAATGATAAAGCAAATCCATGGACAAGGGCTGGAAGAGATCCGTTTTCTTCTCTTAAACAATACTCGCCTAAAGGAGTTCACAGACAGCGTATTTACGCGTGTATTGATCCTCCACAGGCTTGAATGAATGAGAAAGAGCAGATACCCTCGATTAATTTGGTGTCTCAAAAGATTAAATTATCTTCTCTTCTATCACTTCCACGTAGCATATCTAGTCGATTACAATTTAGATAACTTAGCGCTTTCTCTCCAGCTTTTCTTTTCTTTATTTCTTTCTCTCCTCTTTGTCTGTCTCATATTTTTCTCTCCTGTGTTAGTGTCTCTTTCTCTATTTTGTCCTCCCATGACAGTATATTAGTTTCGCTACTCATTCGTTTGAAGATGGGCTCGATTCTCTTCCACGATGGGAGGAATTTTTAAAGGCTTCTTCAATCTGTAATTAGGCGATGCCAGATAATGATTCAAATCCTAATAATGATTTGAATCCTAATAAGGATTCAAAAATTGTCGAATTTTTGAATCCTTATTAGGACAAATCCTAATACCACAGTAATGCTGGTTCATGATGACTGGTCCCACAGTTGTTGTAAATGGTTGTGGATCCCCGCTCCGAAGAGTTCATTCCACCTCATCGCACAGGTCCTCAATTGAATTGAGATATAATGATTGGGAAAGCACTTCTGTACGCTTAATTCACTGTGATGTTCTTGGAATTCCAGGATTCGTCAGAGCAGCTTTTTTTATAATCCTGCCACCATCTATGGTTGGCATTAACTGAGCTAATTCTACCAGTACCTTTTTGTTTTTTCCCAACAGGAGAGGAACTCGGTTCGATTGTCGACTATAAATCCCATCCGTGGCAAGGTACAACGAGTTGTGCCTTCTTAAATGCTTCTTTTGTTACTGCTGCTTCACTGGGTTGTTATTTAACTGACTGTAGCCTTTCTGTTATCGTCTCCACAGTTTACTTCGACAATGATAAGACAACAGTAGAAAGCAAAAATCAAATTTGGTGTATTGAAAGCAACCAGAAATCTAATTTCAGCGAAAACTTAATATTGTTCTTAAAGGATTTTCATTGGAAACGATAAAGACAGATATAAAATCGCTGAAAATGCAAAGTCAAGGGACCTAAAATCAAAGTTTCACTGTATTTATTTTTGTTCTTCTTCTCACCGCCTTTATTTATTCTGATCTCATCCACACTCTGTTTCCGTTTCGAAATTCGAAGTAATTTTATTAAGAACACTGCTTTCTCTAGTAATCCCTCGTTATTCGGGTTTCGGATAAATAACCAGAGTAACAACAAGGGATTGTCACCTTTTCTCTATTTCGCTTATTGAATGTGGCAGACATGTCGAAGGAGCGAAGTTACTTTGTACCAGAACAGACCAATCGATATTGTTATTACTGTAGGTGGCAACTTGGAGTTTCCCATTTCTTGGTGTATCCATTTCTACTAATGCTTGTCTTCACGTGCAATCAGATATCGCTCCATCTAATATTGGCCTCGAGCTATGCAAAAATTGCTGTCTCTTACTGCATGAAAGGAACTAAATGGAATTACTTTGAAGGAAAATTAAATATGCATCTTTTAGTAGGAGTCTAATGCCAAGTCAAACAGAGAGAAGAGGTGATTGCATATGGAAAAAGATTGCTATTATGTCTCTGGTACAGGGTCCTTTTCCTGCCAAAAAGAACTATAATGTGAAATTTTTCTGTTGCATTAAATCTTCCCATGTTGTGTATTTTGCGGTAAAGCTTTGAAGTAATGCAGCGAAGCCATCTTTCGCGGGGTGGAATGATTTCAATGATTGCTTCTTGAATTCTATTAGGAATCACTGTTAAAGGTGACTCTAAAGAAACTAAAGCCTTTCAGGTGTTTTTTAACTCCTCCAGACGTGTAATTTCCATCATGTTAATGGCTTAAAATGGCTTTGCAAAGTGAATTTCACAAAGTGCCTCTTGATAAACTGTGTAAGATTACTCCAAGATTGCAATGTCTAAGCGGTCTTATCTGTATATGAACTTTAGCGGATTTTCCCAAAAAGTTCACAGATAGAGATGCGAGTGTTGAATATGCCTTAATTAGAATTCTCCGATGGTCCAACAGTCCATTTCTCACATCATAGAAATGCTGTTGGTTCATTATCTCTCATATAACCCATGGAACTCATAGAGTGAACCTCCAGAGTCCATTTAAAATTTTCAGAGATTCGCTGTCCATCTGCGTGTGTCCCAACGTCAGTACACAGTACTTATAATTACAGTTTTTCCACACCGGATGGAAGAACTGTGATTTTCATTGAAGATCTTCGCCTTAAGACGTCGTGTCCGGGTTAGTCGGTCTCAGGGGAGGATTGCCTAGGTTTTATTCAAGAAACTCTGATTACTGTATTATAACATGATTAACTATTAATGGTTTAAATAGATTTGCAGATCTGTATGAACCATTATTGCTTTACTTTAAAAAATTATCTCCTACTGGGAGATGATAAATGGGTTTTGCGTTTTTACTGATCAAGGTTATCGGCTTCCAGAGTAAGTGACGGCTTGCAGAATTAAAATTGTTTCACCTGTTTTATAAACTCAATTTTAAAATTAACTGGAGATTTTTGATTCCCAGTTCTCTGGGAATCCATTTAATCGATATGTTGAAGGACTCATTATCAGCTTTTATTTTCTCTCTCTCATATCTCATCAATGTAGATAAGAAATGATTACACATCTGTGTATAAGTTCAACAGCATTTACTTGTGAAAATGGTGTGCTCATTAATAAGAAGTTTCGCCTTCAATGAACAGCAATACATGCAGCCAAACCTTTACTCCCTGTGAAGTATAAAAGGAAGTGGAAGATACCATCTTAGTGAACATTGTTCCGTGTTTCTTGCACTGCACTTGTGCTGTGGGTAATAGCGGAGGAGTTGATAAGTGAATATTGAAATATGTTCCTAACATGCTGTGGTATGTGGGCCTTATGAGAGTGGGGACTGTGCTGGAAAATAGTGTTTCGGGTGGAGTGGAGAAAGTAGAAGCACTGGTCTTAGAATGGTTTCAATTTACTGTCTTAACGTCAACATTCTATTAGTAATTACCAGCGGTGGACTGTTGTGACTAATATCATCCCCCATGTCAAGAATTTCCACTGTTAGGTGGTATGCCGCTTCATCATGCAACCTGGATTACCTCTGACCTAGGTCTGTCTCTGGACGTGTATACGGCCCGTCATTGGATCCTAGTAGAAACATGGTTTACTGTTTTGGATCCACTAACAACAACACAGTATCATTATTTCTAAGCAACTTCTGTTTGTACCACTGCAGGTGCTGATGACGATGGAATGGCATCCAAGGTAGATGAGACAACAGACGCAGATATGCCACAATCTCACAGATTGTGGCATATCTGTTTGCTGTCGTCATTGGATGGATCCATCTGATTCCTAGTTCTGAAATTCTTATGTTACCAGATCCCTAATCACGTGTTCGAGTACCTACATGTACTCATTGTTCTAACATCAGCCAGCCAGCCATTCGGACGTCATTACCCAGATGAATATCAATTTTTCAATCCTCCATCTTCTGACTGCTCAATCTTTGAAGACCGTCAGATGCATCTATATAACATCGCTTTACATGTTAAAGGCAGCGTTTTTCTTTTTCAAATATGTATTCAAGGGCTATAACTGAAAAAAAATTACATTAGTCAACACAGATTTCCCATAATTCCAGTTCATTTTAATGTATTCAACAAAATTCTGTTTACTATGGTCGAAAACATTGCAGAATCTGTATTTAGCTAGAATAATATCGATATCCAAGATCTACGCACGTCTTAAATAAAACGAAAACCAATGGATCACATGGTCAGTATAATATCATAAGAATAAGCTTTCATCTCAAAAGAAGTAATCCAATGTTTTTCTCTATATTTTGGTCTTGGAGAAAGAAGAAAAAAAATTGCATAAGGATGTAAATGAACTGGAAAAGAAAAATCATGGGAACAGAAGAGGTTTATTAAGATACTCTACCGTTGGGTATCTTATATCACGAGTGCTGCATTATAAAACGCTAGGAATATATTTTTGGGATGCTGAGCTGCCTGAGACGTTCTTTTCTTCAGCATAGTTCAATATATCGACCGAAGCTATCGTGGTTGGTCCGGAATGCCATTGATGCTAAGTCTGATTTCGTTATTGAACCTAAAGTCGTAGAGATGTTCTACCAGGTATCTGCGGCATTGCGTCAACTAATCCTTGCGATTATCTCCGCTCTTGACAAAGAACAAAAGGGAAAAATAGGATAGGAAGGGAGAGAAAGCACAGTGGTAAACCCCCATTCCTTCTCACGAGTGTGAAAGATAATGTGATGAGGGAAGAAAACCAAAGTTCCTAGGATTTAGATAAGTCCATGGCTGTGCACGGAAACTGAGATTCCCAGTAAGCGGGATTTCCTATCAAAATAGCAATTCTTTTTGTAATTAGATAAAAAAAAGGTTTCGTTTCCGGTTATACCCTTAAAATAATGTTGTTTCTGAAGTTGAATGTTGTCTCTGATTAAAAACGCTTGAAACGTTGATAACTTAATTACGCGGTCTTTTCTGAATCTACCATAGATAGATATAATTAAATTTTAGTAATAATCTGTTCTAAGATCAGAGGTCAGTTCTTAGACTTGTTTAAAGATCTAAGAAGAGTAGGTGAATTAAGCAGGACAATCGTGTACAAGGTTTGATAATTAAGTTCCATCATTCATCGCAGGGAATCATTCATTTAAGCCACCTGCCATGGCTGCTTCATGGTCCAGGATGCCCTGACATGCGTCCATAGACCCAGTGCTTTTCTTAATGTCAAACCTTGTATATGAGATGGAAGTTTTATTTCAGTGTTTCTTTAACAGGGTGAATAGATAAATGCAGACATCCATTTATGGGTCTTGAATACATGGACATCTCATCCACCGCAGTGTTTATAGTCACTATATATCCACACCGTGTGGGAAAAGGCCTCATATGAATCCCTTTCTCTACACGAGGATCTTTTATGGGCTTTTCATACTGCGAGTGAATAATCGGTCTCGGATGAGGGTTGTCTCTCTTTTTCTTAATCCTGTAAAGTTGGGATTTTCATCCAGATAATCAGATTAACGGACTATAAGATACAAATTTGCATACAATACATTTTGCCTTCGATCAATAAATTGCTACTATAATTTAATCCAAAATTTATGACGTTTATTCCTTTTTCTCACTGATTTATATGCACTTTCTCTTTGTAATCCACACCACCAGAATTCGATACTTTTTTTGTATTCTCTTCGATGAATGGTGGAGAAATTTTTATTGGATGCTAAAATATCAGGAGTTTTTCTTGCTAATCTAACAAACGAGATTCTCTGTATCCACTATTTTTTATTTTTTTCCTCTCTGGCTGTTCTTAATCGACATCAATTTATTCCTAACTCCTTTCCCACTGTCTAAATCCTTTACCTAATCTTTGCACTTACCTGATTTAGCAATTCTGCTCAGTTTAATCTTTCGCCCTCTCTGCGTGAATTGTCGCCGTTCATTTGTCATTCTTTCTTCTATCCTTTTTGCACAAGTAAATTACGTACACTTCCATGTTACGATTGAATTTTTTCTCTTCTATTACAAGTAAAAAAGTCTTGTTTATGAAATATCATCCAACTTTTCTCTGCCTTGTAACTAATAGTTTTATAGCTGAACATTGATCGATACTCCGACATGAAATATTACTAATACCGTGGTGCTTGTAACCATTGGGTAAATCTAATGCGGCTGAAATTTTCACAAGAAATCTTAAGTTGTGATAATTTACCTCTCCACCTTTTTTGTTGTTTTCTTTTCGTGCTGCTTGTACAAATATGTAAGGTAGTTTTAGCATAAAGAAATTATTTCAAATAACGTAAATGAATTTTTGGTTGCCCCGGAGCACAGTGGAGCCATTGGGATAATTTTATCTCCTCTCTTGACTTCATCCCTCCCATAAAACAATGCTTTTTTGTTGTAGAGCATAAGACCCGCATCTTTGTCGTCCCATAAATGCGATATGAAGGACAAAACTTTTCCCATAAACCTCTACCCAGAAGTAGGAACATGCATAGAAAGTAATCACTCTCCATTGGAATAGCTACTTGCTCTCCACCAGAGAAAACTTGCTTTTTTTGGTTGTGTTGCTTTTACACCGTTAGCTTCGATTGCTCTACTTGTAGGTTAGTGCTGGTACAACCATGTTCCCTTTTATCTGTCTGCTTTCTAAGTGCTAGTACTTGAAGTGATTTTAAATATGACCAGTAGTATTTAGTTATAGTATGATTGATATTCATACTGGAGAGTCATAATGATGTAAGAAGTAGATACGTAGAGTTGAACTTTACGAGATACTGTAAAAGGATGGCCATTTGAAATCGTTGAAGTTGTGTGCAGCGACTTCATGATAAGGATTCCTTTTGTCCTCGTGGGTAGCACAGTTCGTATAATCGCCATCCTCCCCACATAGGGTGGAGAAGACCTGAGTTCCAGTCCCCGTCGATGACCTGAGGAATTTTATGGGCCTTTTTTCACAAGGTGACTGAGTTAGTCTGTCTCAAGCGAGGGCAGCACGGTTTTTCGTCCAGCAAACAGAAAATCGACCCCAGAATGCCCTCAATTTACAGACAATAAATACGGAGCAATATGGCCCGAATCGCTGATGATCCTAAAACCCAACTACAACAGCAACTTTATTCTTGTATTAATCCATTCCAGTTACTACAATAATTGTTATAAACGGAAAAATATATCTCGTATATTTTCTGTCCTATCCAAATAATATACTGGTTAGAATTCAGTGAAATTATACACTAAGTGGCCAGTTTATTAATACTAAACTGATAGCGAGTGGCTCCTCTTTTATCTCTCAAGTCTCGACTTAGTGACAAAACCATTCCAGAAGGATGCTAGCCCTTGCAGACTCCAGGCACCCTGCAGTTTCCTTAGATAGGACTTTGGCAGATCCCTGCCACCAACCCTTCATTCGCACAGATGTTCAATCGTGTTGATATTCGGTGACTGAGTAAGCCAAATAATTATGGTAGTCATCACTATGACTTTAACTTAGAAACACCCATCACCATAGATACATCCATAGAAACATCCATCACCATAGATACATCCATAGATACATCCATAGAAACATCCATCACCATAGATACATCCATAGATACATCCATAGAAACATCCATCACCATAGATACATCCATAGAAACATCCATCACCATAGATACATCCATAGAAACATCCATCACCATAGATACATTATTTATTTATTTATTAATCAATCTTATCAGATATATGGACAATTCAATCTGGAATTATGCTTTCATTAATTCATTTTGAAGCGCTGAAAAAGATGATTGAATACGTCGAATTTTTCGGGTTCGGTTTGCTATGTAGAAATCACTTGAAACGATTGCATGAATATTTTAAACCAAGTTTAATAATTTATTAGATGCATAAAGACATTGTCTGTCTGAAGCCAGCTGCTGACTTCAAAATAATGTGTTTTTTTCTCCCACAAAAGTATGTGGAGTAATTATTGACAATTACTTCGACTTAAAATGGATTTTAATAATTTCAGAGTTAATAAGATGTAATGGAAAAGTTCTCGTTTGTTCTCTCTCGCCTTTCTCTTTTAAAAGAAAAACTCGTGAAATTCCTTTTTGATTTTGAAACTTGGGTGAACTTAAAATACTAATATTTAAATAAACTTGAATTTCACTTAAGAATTCGATTTACCAAAGACATTGTTTAAATATACGCTACATTGCCAAAAGTAACCGGATGCCTGTATGTTTCAAAGACCCTTTTATTGATACAATATTTAATAACGTGTCTGCTCACTTTTGTTTTTAATTACATGCCATCTTTGTCCTTAGACTCCGAACCAGTTTTGGTCCATTACTCTGTGAACAGCGTCAGTTCTGCTACTGTTTGAGGACGTCTTGGTGGCCTAGCCCAAACCCACCTTTCCACCTTACTCCATGGCATTAAAGCGTTGGTTCTCTGTGCAGGCCAATGAAACTTTAGCACTCCCATGTCCTAGGCTGCTCAATATTATATGGTCTATGCTGAAACAGAAAAGGGCCTCGATCCATACTGCTGTTATGTTGGAGGAAGAGTGGAATTATCCAGAATGTCAGTTTACCGCATGAAATTTATTGTTTCAAGAACGACGACCCATGGTCCGAGCCCCAAACCACTAGAAACAACTCCTGACGGTGACAGCACCTTCTATAAACTCACAGCTGGGGCAACGCATTCTAGTAAATTACATTTTCCAGGCATTCCTCAGACCAAAACAAAACCGCCAGATCGGAACCATGCACCATAATTCTCCACTCCGTACAGCTTTCCAACATTCCATGGACCAATGGGTTGGGTACCTGAAAGTTTCCCGCTTATAGTAACACCATGGCGTTTTTTATGATTATTTCAGCCACCATTGATCTAAAATATTGCCAGTTTTGCTGCAAGAACGGATTGATTGCTAATATGGCATCCTATGATGATGTTTATTTCGTTGATCTGTGTGCTTCTAGTGTAATTGCAGTTGCTTTTATACCGGTTTGGTTCATTTTTTTGAAATTTCATGGGTGTCCACATACTTTTGGCAATATAGTTTACGTATTTGACATTAAAATAGTAGTTTAAATATCCGATTTAGATTACAAAATATTCGGCTTTGAGATATCATTCTTAACCTCTCCTCCATTATTCTAAAACTTTATCCTGAGAAGGTCGATCCTTTTAATGCTTTTTAATATAGAGATATTAGAATCTATACGTTTTTATTAAAAGTATTCATTGAGACTGCGATCCTCGACTTTCCTTATTGAACTGAAAGAAGGAATAATCTTTTCCTCGCTCTCTTTTTTATCTCTCAGTTGTTAGCAACCTACACTGGAGAGAGAGAGAGAGAGATAATCGACTTTTTTATAGCAACTAATATCATTGCTCCTCCTAACTTTCCACCAGAGAGATCCTGAAAGCTGGTTGTAAGATGGGAACGCCATTGTCTTGGTAAACTTCACCCAACTGTGATGAGATAATTTACGTCAGTACAGCCGTAAAATCATTACCGTATTCAACGCATCTGAGGAAGGTCCAACAGCTACGTTCGGTAGAAGGATAGGTTGTTTAACGGAACACTGCTTGTGCAGAATAGCCACACTTGTCTTAAAACTCCGGTGTAATTAGTTTCTTTGTAGCAGGCAAGGAACGGTACAACCACAGAACTCCACCTTTGGAGAATGAATTTACAGCAGATGCATTCGGGTTAACAACTCTGGTGGCCTCTACGTGGTCGCAGATTACTTGTAATGGGTTTACCACTAATGTCTATAAAGAAAACTGTTCACCAGGTGGCGTTCTTAGCGAAAGCAAGGTTGTAAATTCTCTTAATTAGACCACTGTGCATTTGGTGTCAAGCACAACGAATACATTCTGTTTTACTTTCTACACTGAACCCAGCTTGGAGGTTCATGATATCAACCCTCGTTATTTAAATAGACACTGCCTCTTCTTTGCTTTCTAAAAAGTTAATCTTTCAATACTTGATCCTTTCTCTTTCCTCTGCTCACTGCCCGTCCATGCCGTTTGGAAAAGATGTTGGTCAGAATCCAGTCCTGACAAGAAGGATTTGTCGGTCTCGGGCGAATTGCTACAGTGTTTTTCATCCAGAAAACCGACCGAAGAAGAATATACGCTGTTAAATACACAATACTTTTATTCACTTTTTCCCCCATTCCTTTGCCAAGATTCTGGCGAAGGCTGCATAGTTTTCCTTCCTGCAAACTCGAGTTCATTTTTAAAATCTCAGTTATTGCCAACTATCTCTAGATTAATGATCAAGTCATTTACCATCGGCAATTTTTAGATTGTTTCTTTTGTCTTCTTTCGTTGAACGCATCAGTTATAATGATAAATGAATGACTAACAAGGGTGGGTTTACCAGGTCCAGACTCTAATTTATTTTAGATTGTAGAATTCGTTTCCTGGAGCATGTACTGTATTCTTCCCTCGTTGGAGACCACCATGTCCTTTTTATGCATAATCCAGCTTTCTTTTGCAAGTATGTTTTTGTGTGGTTTTTTTTTTTTTTTCAGACCAAAAAGTTTTAATTTTTTTTCAGTTCACAAAATTATTGGAGTGCTTCATTATTGGAGCTCACAAATGCTTTAAAAGAGGAGTGGAGCACAACCAGATATTAGTAGTACCTCTTTCGTGATTCATTGAAGCAATCCTTATGACCAAAGGTGATCCAACCAACAAGTTTCTTTAAATAAATACTTGTTTTTGTTCATAATTACAAATGCACCGTGAATTTGCTAAGATTGAGTAGTGTAGAAAAGTAATAAATAAATCTTTCAGTATCATAATAATCTCTGGTTACTAATTATGATATTTGCAATGAATCGAACATTCTTCAAACGCGCTTAATTAAGATTGTACCACTGCTATAGAATTCGTTCAAAAAAGAATGCCATTTTTCACAATCACTAATAAAACAGGCCATTCTACCTTTTTGAAGGAAAAACTTCTGTAAAGTTAACACATCAGGAACGTTCTAAATTACGACTGTATGCACGCGGTACTGATGGTGAACAATAGCCTGTCAGAAACACCTGATTCTCTAGTAATGATACTGGATTCTCATTGATCATGCTCTAAAAAACCTTAACTTCCACTTCCTTTATTCTCTATCCAGTTTCTCAAAGCCTTTAAGTCAACACCGCATCTTAACGAAACCTTTTAATACTGTTTTTTCCGTTAAAATTATGAAAACTGAGTTTTTTTTATTAGAGAAATGCAGAAAATTTATAAAAGAATTTGTATTTTCATAAATTTTTTGTTCAAAATACGATATCTTTTCAATTTATGTGAAGAAAAATATGTTGATGAATTGATAGAAGCTGCACTATTATATCATGTGGTAGATTAAGTAATTTATTATCGAAATGATACAATTTTAAAGGAATTGAACCACCTCAATGCCAGACACTTAAACAATTTATGGTTACGTTTCAGGAACTTACTCTTTCCCATCTTCGGGCTATGGTTGTTGTAGTAGGGTTTTAGGAGCATCAGCGACTAAGACCATATTGCTCCGTGTATATTGTCTGTAAATTTCTTTTGTTTGGTGTTCGATTTTCTGTTTGCTGGACGAAAAATCCGAGTTTCTGGGAGAAAAAACCATGCTACCTCGCTTGAGATCGACTAACTCATCCACGTTGTGAAAAAGGCCCATAAAAATTCCTCCCGTCATCGATAGGGCTGGAACTCAGATCTTTTCCACGCAGTGTGGGGAGGACGGCGATCCTACTAGCTGTGCTACCCACAAGGGATAGAACATTATTTGAAGAATGGTTCTACAAGTTTTCAATTTGATAATGATATTTGATTATTTACAATGCAATGTATTCTACTTATACTATACTCGTCTTACTATACTATACTATACATGTAATTTGTTTCTTAATCATCACATAACATTGACGCCTGGATCCTTAGAGTTACTCTCTAAACTAGTTCGAATAGCTTACCTGTTAACGTGATCCGGGCAAGGAGTCTATTGGTCCGGTTGAGGAAGACCGTGGTGAAAGGAGTGGGTGCCAGTTTACCACGCAAAGACCTCTCATTGGCTACACCAAACCTATCTTAATAATGAATGACAGTTCAGTGCCAGTTTTATGTCAAAACCAGTTAATTCTTTTATAAATTTTCAATTGTAAGCCAACGGAAATCCAATTTATCTATAGCCTATTTTGTATTAGTTGGAAATGGCTTCGAAGATTCATATTCGCATCCATTTCTCCCTGATATTCAAGCATTTCAACCCTGAAGTTCAACCTTGACAAATGCAAAGTACTGCATATGGGTAGAAGTAACCCCAGAGAAACGTACCAACTGTGTGGTACTACACTTAAGGTGGTAGAAAATGAAAAAGACCTGGGAGTAATTGTGCAGTCAGATATGAAGTTTTCTGAGCAGTGCAGACAGGCTGCTAGGGCGGGTCATTGGGTTTTGTCAATGATATATAGGAATTTTGCTAGCAGGGAAAAGGAGGTGATTGTCCCTCTGTATAAGGCAATGGTCAGGCCACGCCTTGAGTACTGCGTACAGGTCTGGAGGCCTCATTTTAGGAAGGATGTAGATTTGCTTGAGCGTGTACAGAGAAGAGCAACAATTGGTGAGGGGAATGAAGGGATTCTCTTACCAAGAGAGGCTTAAGTTCTGCAAATTGCAGTGGCTGGAGACTAGGCACCTGCGCGGTGATCTGATTGAGGTCTATAAGGCCTTGAATGGGTTGAGCACGCTGAATTCTGATGGGATCCTTCCACTTGTTCAGATTACCAACCTACGGGGACATAAGTTCAAATTAAGAAAGGACAGATGTAGAATAGATGTGCGGAAATTTGCCTTTAGCCAGCGGGTGGTTAATTGCTGGAACAAACTTCCATCTGTCGTTGTGGAAGTTGATAGGTTAAATAAATTTAAGGAGGAACTGGACAGGCATTTGGAGGGAATGGTGTGATTTTTTTTTTTTTTTTTGGCTGATGCTGCATAAGCTCCTACACTTGCTTTCTTGCATCATGTGCCACTACTACTACTACTACTACTACTATTTGTACCCCTTCTGAAAGAATAATGAATAATCTATTGCTGAATCTCAAACAGAAACATGATTCATCACTAAAGACGACACGATACCATTTTTGTCCTGAAGCAGCTCTCTTCCAGCACCACTGAAGACGGTGAAATGACGCTAGAGGCAGAGGAGACAATGGACGACGAGAATGCATCTCCCTACTTCTTGCAGTCATCTGTAAATGGTTCCTCCGACACAACAGATAGCGATATGATGTTGGAAATATGGCGGATTGTGTTAGATCTCTTATCGTTGGCGAATCTGTCAATTCTCCCGTTTTCTTCTGATGCCACGAGAACCTTGATGATATGTCAGAATTACCGAAAACTTGGGTTTTTCGTCCAGCAAACAAAACAAGCATTTTACAGACAATATACACAGAGCAAGCCCATAGTTGCTGATGCTCCTAAAACCATACTACAACGACATTAGCTGGAAGCCAACAAAGATTTATTTTCTGAAGAATCCACTTTTTTTCCTGCCATTATTCTTAACTTTTTCTTAGGCCTTAATGTGGCGTAGTATTTATTATGATTTTGGGAATTATCCAGGATGGTGTTTTTTGAACAACTCAATGTTCAATACTGATATCGGAAGTTCCTTTTTTTTTTCCTTTTGGCAATGTCTGCTCCACTCGAGTATAACTGTTGAAGTTAAACCTCCCATCTTTCGTTCTTCAATCTGAATTATGGTCTTCGAACAATAAAACAAAAAAATTTTCATCGGTGCTTTACATAATGACATTGCCAGTGGGTGATAACAGCTCTCCTTTAAGCAATAAACGGTGAAATAAAATGCTGTTAGGTGTTTTGAATTTTTTCTAGAAATGCACTTCGTGAAAATTCTTTTTATTTGCTCTCATTTATTACACACATTTATTTTTGTGTGTAGGGTGAAAAAAAATGTGCTATCTCTCTCTCTCTCTCTCTCTCTCTCTCTCTCTCTCTCTCTCTCTCTCTCTCTCTCTCTCCTCTTTCGCTCTCTACGATTATCTAAACAAGGCCCTAACTTGCAACTTAAACGAAATGATGTATTTATCCATTAGTGTCCAGAGCGTGAAGTTGATAGCTTGTCCAGTATTTCATTTTTGAATATTTGCGTATAAAATGAGACAAACTTATTGGACGAAGGGTCATAACCGAGCATTGCAGGAAATTTTTTTTGCCATGTCACAAAAATCTCATCAACGACTTCTAAAAGGAGTTAAATCTTATTTCAAAAGCACCATTAAGTTTCATTGTGCTCCCTTTTAGACCATTTTCTATTCTCTACAAGGTAACGTTTATTAGTTATCATGGGCGTGCTTGATGTAGTTCTTCTCTTTCTCAATTTTTCCCCGGTCTACTCATTAGCGTTCCTCTTACAGAACGTACAACCCGGTTTTGCCATCTATTGTGTCAGGAAGGGCAGAGGAGACATCATCTCATGTGTTGTTTCTATGGTAACTGAGGACGTGAAAGATTTTTTTCTTTCTTTTTACTTCTGTCACCTTAAGAAGACAGAAAGAGTTCATATCTTAGAGTGTCGATGATGCTCCATTTTTTAAGGAGAACTCTATCCACAATTTTTCTCCTCCATAATGTTTCTAACTAAACTATCTGCAGCATGCATAAAATTAATGTGATTTTCAGTATTTCACCAGAATGGTTTTAAACTTATTGAGAGACAATCCATAAATGTTCTCTGGGAATATTTTTCCTCTGCATTTTGTTTATTGTTGTTGTTGTCGTAGGGTTTTAGAAGCATCAACGACTAAGGCCATATTGATCCGTATATACTGTTTGTAAATTGCGTGTTCTGTGGTCGATTTTCTGTTTTCTGGACAAAAAACCTGAGATTCCTGGAGCAAAAACCATGCTATCCTCGCCTAAGATCGACTAACTCAGACACGTTGTGAAAAAAGCCCATAAATATTCCTCACGTCATCGACGAGACTTGAACTTAGGTCTTTTCCTCAGTTTCCAGGAGAAACATGCAATCCATGGATTGGATTTTTCTCCTGGACACTGAGGTACTTCTTCTGCATTCAGGCAAATCAACCACCACAAACTACACCAAATGCAAACACAGTATACCGTTGCCTCGTAGCATTAGTTGCTCTGGTGCTAATATACAGCCTCTTCATTACAACAAATCCTACATCCATCCTAAAATGAGACTTCCAAATCTGTTCATGGTATATTGTTCTGGGATTGTGTTACCCAGATGCAGTACTTTGCGTTTATTAATGCTAAACCTCAATTGCTATTTTTCAGCCCATCTATCTAATTTATCCAGTAACCTGGTACTGAACTTATATCTTATGCAGATGAGGCCAGCCATAGTGTTGTAGAAATCGGCCTTTAAGAAAGTCATGGGTCGATGAATTTCGTACTAATCCATCTTGATGAGCCCAGTATTCGCTGATCAGCAGATTTATGATTTGAGAAATGGATGGCCAGATAGGCAAGACATATGAAGTGACGCTTGGCATCCCCATGATGTATGAAATTTCTAGATGTGGTGTTTTCAGCCAGTTCTTGTTAAGGGTCAATAACGATGCCCCGATCTTATTCTTTATCGCTTAGAATGCATTAGGAAGGACCTCATACCAAATGAGACCTAAATCATTTTGTTATCTATCTTCTAAGTGGTTTTGCTGTCCGCGAAGACATAAATATTTATTATTTTCGTTCTTTCTGGTGCAAATCACTTGCGCTGATAAATATGAGCAGCAAATAAGAGCATTCCCACCTAAAAAAGTGAACTGCCCCTTTTGGTATTAATGGCAGGTTGCAGATTTCGAACAAGATCTCAAAAATCTTTTGCATAACTTTCCTGCTAGGGGGGAAAAAGGGCAAGCAATTTATGCCCTTAAAAAATAAAATGTAAGGATTCCTGATGAAGGAAGTTATCGTTTTGTAAAAATGTCAAGTTTTCATAATGCCTTCATTTTGTTTTATACTTTCACTTGAATTCCTTTCCTCTTCTGCGTAGCAGGACAATTAATTTATCTCCACCTTTTCTTCCCCGAAGACTCACTGGAAAATCGATTTCTGTTGATGATAGAAGAAAGAATTTTTCAAACTACATCGTTCGGTAGGAAAGTAAAAAGGAAAAAAAGAAGAATGTGAATAATTGAAGAAAACTATCTTAGACGTGGCCTCTATGTAATTTCTTTGGGATTACAAAACTCTAAGAAACGTTTCTCTACAATCTTTAAGAAGAAATTTCCGATATTTTCTGCACAAAGATCAGAATTAAATCCATTTGTGCTATATAAATTACCTCAGCTATACGAAATATAAAGGTATTGTGGTGAAGGGCCGGCATCATGAAATGTGCTCCCCACCATTTTTCATGTCTGCACCACTGAAACACCACTCTTCCTTATATGGCCAACAACAGCAAAGTCAGATGGTGGGCATTAACCGTAGAAACCACCTAATCATGCCATACTTGGGACAGCTGTTATTGCGTGAATAATAACCAATACAGTCCTCTCTCTATGTGGTCACCAACGATTCTATTCTCCACGATCCTTTAATGCACTCTCCACCATTTCTTTTTTTTCTCCCTCGATAGATCCATCGTACACTGAATCACAACTTTCATTTTGCTTTCCTTTCTCTTCGGATGTTTAGCATCAGAGGGTCTTCCAGGTGGAAATCAGACGCTACGTTTCCCACCGTGAGCGTGAAGCATGCGTCTCTTGAAGCACATGCACTGGCGTACGTGATTGATAGTTCACGTCAGGGACCGTATACTTAAGAGATGCGGTACAGACTTGGTAGTGGCAGCCAAAAGAGGTACTCTTAGCAGCCTACAAGACTATCTCAACAAGCCTAGATGTACGTTTACGTCAGCTAATGGAGTGAAACTTAAAAGTTAAAAAATCTTTCTGCTAAATAATTAAGATTTTTACTTCTTTATGTCTTAATATGTTTATCCAGTTCTTTCTCCTTTGAATAGACAAGTAACGCATGCGTGTGTTTTTATACAAATAAATGGAAACGTTAACAGCCAGTTAAAAGAATTTAAATCTTTACCTTCAGTATTGATATCCACTTTAATATTGTATTGTTTTAATGCTAAAGGAGTCTGCTTCAATCATGACTGTTTTTGGAGATTTGGAATTTATTATGTTATTGTTATCAGGTTTTAGGAGCGTCAGCGACTGAGGCCATATTGTGGACACAGTGGACAGAAATCATGGGATACCTACCTATAACGGGTAGGCCCACCTTTTTCCCGTATAAGGCAGTCACACAGCAAGGCATTGAGTCCACGAAAGCAGTCCACAGGTATTTCATCTACGCTTGCCTGCACCGCTGTCCATAATTCCGTCGCATTCCTGGGTAGAGGATCCGAAGATCAAACGGACCTATCCACAGCATCTCAAAGATGCTCCATATAGTTCATGCACGAGGAGGCCATTCCATGGTGGTAAACTCTGCAGAATGTTCTTCGAAACATGTTCTAGTCACCACGGCTTTCTGTGGGGAGGCGCATTGTCCTGCTGGAAGAGTCCATTGCTCTGTGGGTGCACGATGACCATAAAGGGACGCAGATGGTCTGCAAGGATGGACACTTAACCTGGACCGTTCAGAGATGCGTCTAGACCTACCACATGTACCAACGTGTGCCAGTTGAACACCCGGGACCATTACCGACCGTCCACCTGCCTGAACAGTTCCTTGTTCACAACGGGTGCACGATGGCTTATTATGTTACGATGGTGAATCCAACATATTGTCTTCCATCTACCTCCATCTAATCTGTACTTCATCTGATTCAAGCGAAGTGGTTTCTGTATTTTTGTAAGAGTCAGCGAAAATATAATATGTGAAATTTTAAATGCCACATTATGGAAAAACGAAATAGAAAAAGTAACTTTTTTTTTAAAGTTGCTGAGGAAAATCATCCTCTCTTTTCTATTGACAGATAATTTTTGTTTTCTCCAAATGTCAGCTTTGGTCTTTCTGGAAATTAACATACTGTTATCGATTCTAAAAATGAGATGCTAAAATTAAACACAAAAATTCATTTTACGTACTATCATTGCCGACTACTGTATTTTTTTCTTAAAGATAAACCCAATATATGCATCTTTCTCTTTTATTTATGATCAAAGAAAAGTAAGATCTCTCTCTCTTCGTATCTTTTCTTAGTCTGTCTCCTTATATTTGCTGCTTATATATACATATTTAATTCTTCAACTACTTGTCGCTTCGCTTTTCTGTTTTTTCTTTTTTTTCCTCCATAACTAAAAGTAATTACTTCGGTTTAATATCCTTCAATCAATACAGAAACTTATAAAAACATTATTGCTCTAAGAATCACAGAAACCAGAGTTTGAACAAAAGAAAAAAAATCGACTGTTAAATGAAATACGAATATATAATTAAATTAGTATTTTTCTTTCAAAATTACTTTCACTCTTTTTCGTATTCCAGAAGTACTGGGGCCAAATAGGGGTTGGCAAATTTCGAGCAGTGGTGTTATTATTTAAAAATTTCTCTTTTGTGATTCTTCGATTAATGAGTCAAACTGAATACAATTGTCATTTTATATTTTAAGAAGAATTACACTTAGAACTGCAGTAATTTATATTAAGAAACCTCTGCCCTAGTTGCAGGGACTGAAATATTTATTAATGGTTGGTGTTCGATTTTCCTTTCTTTTTTCTGTTTCCTGACATAGTGGTATCTAAATCTATGACCATGCTTTCATACATAAAATATATGTACTCATTTATCTCCTTCAAAAAAAAAGAAGAAAAGAAAAGTATACCTGCAGGACATTCCTTATTTATTGCCTGCATTGTTAAGATAGTCCTTTATTATTTTAAAAATACAGGATGTTTTTCTTTTATAATATTTTGTGTTGATGGGATGAAATAAAGCCCACAGCCCTCCCCGGACGAACTCAGCTCCAATGTGATAAAGACCCATCAAGCCAGAATTCGATTGCATGCCTACTTTTTTTTCGCTTTGTGTGGAAAACAGCCATATCCACTATACTAATCGCGAGTGCCAGATAGCTTACATTAGAAAAATATGCGTTTTTAGAATGATTTTTGGACAATATTTTCCAGCAACAGCCAATAATATTTCTTGTTTCATTCTTGATAACAATTACTTCGACTTATGTCTTGAAGTCCTAAGTTTAAATCCCTTCAATGATGAGAGGAATTTTTATGGGTTTTGTTCTTGTTCACAATGTGGTTGAGTTCGTCCTTCCAGAAGCTAGGGTTTTCTTCTAGGTTGGTTGGTTGACGTTGGGTTTTAGGAGCATCAGCAACTTGGGCAATATTGGGCTGTAAATTGCGTCTGTTCTGTGGTCGGTTTTGCTGGATGAAAAGCCCAAATTTCCAGCAGTTAAAACCATGCTACTATTTTTATGCTGCCTATAAAAATTCCTCACATCATTGACGGATTCGAACTCAGATCTTTTCCACCCGGTGTGGGGAGGACGATGATTATACCAACTCTGCTACCCGCGAGAACTTTTCTTCCAGAAAATAGACTGAGAATGCACACAATTAGACACAAACTGTATGCTGATGCCTCATAGCCTTAGTTGCTTTTGCACTTAACGTATACCTAACCTTCTCAATATTTTCGCTCTGCTACACGCACCTAACACTATACTATTGATATTCAAGATTTTTGGTGATCTATCCCCCCTTAAAATTTTCTCGATTTTGCATATGCCAACCTACTCCACCGAAAGGATTTCGCGTACCCCCAGAGATATGCGTACCACCGATTGAATGTTAAGGTATATGGTCTGTTTCCTTAAGAACAGAAAGCAGATTAATTGCTGGGAACTTCTCTGGCAAGTAATGTTGCTCATATTTTTATAATCTTTTTGCGAACACAGTGAATAACTTTTAGTAGATATCTTTAACTTGTTACTTTGTCTTTAACGTGACAATTTTTTTTAAATTTAATTGAGTTCACTGCTTTAGTAACCGTACAACAGTTTGAAACACCAAAGTACTCTTAAATTTGGTGCTCCATCTGTTGACTGTGGTACTTGATACACAAGCCAAATTTATCGTGAAGGTAATTTGAACGAGATTATGATATACCAGCTCTTTACAATGTCTCACAAAACAGGTTTCAGATGACAAGTTCTGAAGAGTCAGCTGAATAACCGAAATTCGAGTTTCAAGAAATAATGCGATCTTAGAAATGATATCTCAGATTGCGTTCTTGCTTCCTCAGTAGTGCGTACAAGTTGGCGTCTTATTGAGACCTATTAACTGCTAAATTATGAGAGTCTAAGATATCGAACAAATGGCTCAATATACAGTATATCGTCCTGTACTGCTGTTAATTAACTATGGATGAGATCCTCTTTTTCCCTCAATAAAGTTAGAGAGAGATAGATGCATGTTGATGTAGTAGACAATGGCTTAACCACTAATTAACTCTATTGTCGTCTGTAAGAGTAAAATTTAGAAAGATGGAGCAAAAACGTGAGCACAATTCCTCAAAAAGAATTCTTGGAGTTTCCATCTTGTCAATAAAGCATAGAATACCCAAAATATTGACCCGAAGAAACTTCTTTCTACATTAGCTAAAGCAAGGACACAAAAATAAAAATTTAGGTCGAAGGTTCGTCTAGGACGCGTAGTATCCTTACATCAACCCTTTACACACCTGCCTTAAAAAATGGTAATAATTTTAAAACTGATTTCTAGCTAGAAGGTAGCATTTCAATAATCTTGAAATGTAGTTAAACATAACATTTTCAGTCTGGGTCTGCCTTGGCGCCTTTTGCCCTGTTATCAAAATATTATTCTACAATAAAATCCTATTCTCGAACTGTAAATGTAGCGTCAGTAACATAACGTGATCGACACTATATATATATATATATATATATATATATAGATATATATATATATATGAGAGAGAGGGAAGAGTATTGCAATATTGAACTAATATCAGACCATTATTGATAATTCATTTTCTCTATATCCAATAAACCATTCTAAACATCCATAAAGCTTCAATTTTTTCGCGAAAATAAGTGGAATGCACTAGCATTCATCTTTCGCTTGGACGCTAGGCAGACTCAGTGATAAAAAAGTGAAAGTTTTTTCCACAATAATATATTACCTCCGGTCTGTATTTTTTTTTTTTATCTTTTTGCTATCCACTGAAATAAAATACAATCTTGTTGGAACAAGCAGACGACAATAATAAGATTCGTCCGAGATGCCTATCTCATCTCTCCTTGCGTGTAATTCAATCACCGTTCCAACTTGCGCTGTGAGAAAGACAATTTGGCCAGATTTGTTTCTCGGTATCGTCCCTGCAGCTATAGGGGAATTGCTATATAATATATAAAAGAGAAATTGAGAACAACTTCTACAACTGTCTTGCGCTTTCTTAGTATAAAGCAACCAGATGACTTCAAGAAAGTACAAAAAAGTAATATTTTTGCATACCAACATGCTTAATGAGTTTTATTTTCCATTTGAATTGGCATTTGGAACCACTGAATCAGCTTTTTTTAAGCAGCAATATTGACTTATATTAATTGCCTGCATGCTATAGTCATCCATTCGAATTGAATGAAATCTATAATGGCAATCAGAATAATAGAAACGCCTTTGTAAACAATGATTCGGCTGTATTAAACTTATGAAATAATGCTGTACTGGAATATCACCGAATCTGACAACCCGATGTACATGCTTTCTGTCGAACATAAATGAAAAATCCCTCCACTCGAAACTCACCTAGTGAACTTCAGAGCTTCAAAGTCTTCATTAATGGTTTCTAATACTTTTACTATTAGTGCACATAGCATCGCATTCGTTATTAGTTCTTTACTATGGGAAAAGTAGGCGCTTTCACTGTTACGAGTATCACATAACGTTAAATTTTCCTTCAAATGAACATTGTTTGAGTGAAATACTTTAATTTACATGAAATAAACATCATCGATGTCTGTTTCAAATAAACTAAACTTCAGTTGCAGTTTTTCTTGAAAACATCACTGATGTCTATTTCAAGGAATACTGAAATGGACATCATGACGTCTGTTTCAAATAAATTAAATCTTCAGTTTTCCTTCAAAACATCACTGATAACAGCTTCAGTTTTCCTTGAAAACATCACTGAAATAGACATCATGACGTCTGTTTCAGATAAATTAAACTTCAGTTGCAGTTTCCCTTCAAAACAACACTGATGTGAATTTCAATTTTCCTTCAAAACAACACTGATGTCAATTTCAGTTTTCCTTCGAAACAACACTGATGTCAATTTCAGTTTTCCATGAAAACATCACTGATGTCAATTTCAGTTTTCCATGAAAACATCACTGATGTCAATTTCAGTTTTCCATGAAAACATCACTGATGTCAATTTCAGTTTTCCATGAAAACATCACTGATGTCTATTTCAAGGAATACTGAAATGGACATCAGTTTAACATCAGTTAAATCTTCAGTTTTCCTTGAAAACATCACTGATATCAATTTCAGTTTTCCTTGAAAACATCACTGATGTCTATTTCAAGGAACACTGAAATAGACATCATGACGTCTGTTTCAAATAAATTAAACTTCAGTTGCAGTTTTCCTCCAAAACAACACTGATGTCAATTTCAGTTTTCCTTCGAAACATCACTGATGTCAATTTCAGTTTTCCATGAAAACATCACTGATGCTATTTCATGGAACACTAAAATGGACATCATTGATGTCTATTTCAAATAAATTAAACTTCAGTTGCAGTTTTCCTTGAAAACATCACTGATGTCTATTTCAAGGAATACTGAAATGGACATCATGACGTCTGTTTCAAATAAATTAAACTTCAGTTGCAGTTTTCATCGGCGCCTCCGTAGCCAGGTGGGAAGGAGCAGCAGTGAGTAGCACATGCTTCTTGATTAGACCGGGGTTCAAGCCCGTGACCACCAAATACGGAGGATGCGGAAAGGTCAGGGAATGACCACCGCATTTCCCGGAGCAATATGGCCTTAGTTGCTAATGCTCCTAAAAACCGAATAACAACAACAGCAGTTTTCATCCAAAACATCACTGATGTGAATTTCAGTTTTCCTTCAAAACAACACTGATGTCAATTTCAGTTTTCCTTCGAAACATCACTGATGTCAATTTCAGTTTTCCATGAAAACATCACTGATGTCTATTTCAAGGAACACTGAAATGGACATCATTTATGTCTGTTTCAAATAAATTAAACTTCAGTTGCAGTTTTCCTTGAAAACATCACTGATGTCTATTTCAATGAATACTGAAATGGACATCATAACATCTGTTTCAAAAAAATGAAATCTTCAGTTTTCCCTCAAAACATCACTGATGTGAATTTCAGTTTTCCTTCAAAACAACACTGATGTCAATTTCAGTTTTCCATGAAAACATCACTGATGTCTATTTCAAAGAACACTGAAATGTACATCATTGTCTGTTTCAAATAAATTAAACTTCAGTTGCAGTTTTCCTTCAAAATAGCACTGATTTCAATTACAGTTTTCCTTGAAAACATCACATGTCTATTTCCAGGAATACTGAAATGGATATGATTAGCGTCTGATGATGTTCAAATAAATTAAATTTCAAATTTCCTTTAACACATCGCTGATGTCTATTTCAATTAATTCTCAATTTTCAATTCATTTCAGTACTGAAATGGACATCATGACGTCTGTTTCGAATAAATCAAAACTTCAGTTGCAGTTTTCCTTCAAAACATCACTAATGTAAATTTCAGTTTTCCTTGAAAGCATTACTGGTGTCAATTTCAGTTTTCCTTGAAAACATCACTTATGTCTATTTCCAGAAATACTGAAATGGATATCATTGGCCTCTGATGATGTTCGAATTAATTAAATTTCAAATTTCCTTTAACACATCGCTAATATCTATTTCAATTACATTGAAATGGACATCATGATGTCTGTTTCAAATAAATTAAACTTCAGTTGCAGTTTTCCTTCAAAACATCACTGATGTCAATTTCAGTTTTCCTTCAAAACATCACTAATGTCAATTTCAATTTTCCTTGAAAGCATCACTAATGTCAATTTCAGTTTTCCTTGAAAGCATTACTGATGTCAGTTTTAGTTTTCCTTGAAAGCATCACTGATTTCAGTTTTCCTTGAAAACATCACTGATATCAATTTCAGCTTTCCTTGAAAACATCACTGATGTCTATTTCCAGGAACAATGAAATGGACATCATTGGCGTCTGATGATGTTCACATAAATTACATTTCAATTTTCCTCTAAAACACCGCTGATGTCTATTTCAAGGAACACTGAAATGGACATCACTGATGTTTTAAAATTATTGTCATTAAATTTCAAATTTAGTTTTCCTTGAGAACATTGTTGGTGTCTATTTCAAGGAATACTGAAATGCATCGGAGTTCCTAGGCAATGTGGCGCCAGGGTGCTAATCGCAATTTGGCGCTCTCCTTTAAAATTTTCTTCATATGTGTATGTAAGTTGCAGGTTTTCAGGCGCTCCTTGAATGATGGCGCCCTCCTTTAAAATTTTCTTCATATGTGTATGTAAGTTGCAGGTTTTCAGGCGCTCCTTGAATGTTGGTGCCCTCCTTTAAAATTTTCTTCATATGTGTATGTAAGTTGCAGGTTTTCAGGCACTCCTTGAATGTTGGCGCCTGATGCAGTGCACCCCTGGTACCCTCTGAACGGCTCGCCCCTGCTGAAATGGACATCATTGATGTCTGTTTTAAATAAATTAAATTTCAATTTCCCTTGAAAATATCGCTGATGTCTATTTCAAGGAATACTGAAATTGACATCTATTTCTGAAATACTTTTTCAGTATTTCAGAAATAGACATCACTGATGTCTATTTCATGGAGTACTGAAATTGACATCACTGATGTCTATTTCATGGAATACTGAAATGGATATCACTGATGTCTGTTTCAAATAAATTAGATTTTAATTTCAGTTTTCCTTGAAAACATCACTGTTGTCTATTTCAAGAAACGCTGAACATTATTGTCATTAAATGTCAATTTCGATTTTCTTTGAAAACGTTGTTGTCTATTTCAAGGAATACTGAAATGGACATCATCGTTGTCTGTTTCAAATAAATTAAATTTCATTTTCAGTTTTCCTTGAAAACATCGCTGTTTATTGCTAGGAAAATTAAAATAGATATATTGTTGATGTCCGTTTGAAATAAATTAAATATCAAACACGTTGATGTCTGTGTCAAGTAACTTAAAATTTCTTTTGTTTTCATAAGTTAATTTTTCTTTGACAAAAAAAAGAAAAAGATTCTAGTTTTTCCATATTTTCATATTCTAGTTTTTAGAAACAAGAATATGAACAGTGTTTTGTTTTTAAAATTCAATTTGTTCTTTCTTTCTAGGATGCTTATCTATTCTGGAACACACAACCGATCCTCCTGTGGCAGCCAATTGTTCTCTAGTTACATTAACTTGCCGAGTGGATACTCCTGCACCAGCAGTTGATGTGTGGTGGACTTTTAGAGGTGAAAATGCTTCCAAATTATCAGGTGTCTCCATCATAATGGATCGTGCCGAAGAAGGGATTTGGCAGTTGGAACTAAAGTGCCCAACGTTACAACATGGGGGAAGTTACGCATGTAATGCACAAGCCTTAAACGAAAGTGAAGTGGTCTATAGGAAAGAAACTACCGTGAAGTTATATGGTAAGCAAACGTTTAGAATTTTTTTAAAATTTTGCGTGCAGAATTTTGATTCAAACTTTATAATTTTATCACCAAGAGTTAAGTGGGAGGGAGGGGAGCTTCAGTTAGTACAAAAATGGCAATGTCGCGATGAATGTAAACAAAGAAAGATTATTTACATTTCTTTTACCATTATCTCACGTGGTCTGGTTCGCGGATGCTACATTTAAAGAGTTTGGCCAGATTGCTTTAGCGCGCCCTCTTCCTCTTGCAGTTTTGTTTATACAGTATTATGTTACTCTGGTGAATACTTACAATCCTTTTTATGGGCTGTATCCGGTAAATATCAAAGTTTCTGTGCTTTTCCTTTGATATTTTCTGGAATAGCTTGTAACTCGGTGATTGGACTGCAAGATATTCGGTTGAACGTAGTTTTTCTCTTCAATTCACTTTATTTGAATGAGTGTATAGAAAAGGAGAACACAAGTATACATCAGGTTTTGGTGGCTTACGAATAAGAAATTGAGCCCAAAGAAAGTTTTATTTAAAAAAAAAAATCGCTTATAATTAATGGTTACCAAAACCTTAATTGCAAAGTAGAAAACATTATTAAAACGTTAAATTAGTAAAATTTATAAAAGTTAATTTCTAAAAGATATTCGACATGATCTTAAAGGTGGAGAGAACTGAAAATTACGTACTATTAAAACTATTTAATAATTATGTCGATAATAACATAATGTGATTTTTTCCCAAACATAAAATTCTTCCTTATATAGGTTTCTTTCTTCTTAAGTATATGCACTGTTATTTTATTCAAGTTTTTGTTATCTTACATGCAATTTTTATTCTGTTATGTACTTTAGATTATTTGAATATTGCGGGATTATGTGTATTTTTTTTTTCTTTTCATCCTTGCTTTTTATAAATATTCACGCATTGCATTTGGGATTACTCTTATGTGCAAATAGAAAATAAAAACGTTAAATTGATTTAGGTTTACAAAGTTACTTTGAATCTGGGATCCTTTTAATTTAAAACTGAAGTTGTATTTGAACTTCAAATTGAAGGAGATATTCATGTTTCTAGCCTATAATTCACGATTTATCACAAAAAAAAAAAAAAAACACTTTTAAAAAGCAACGACTTTTATATGCGAACCGAGCATATTTCGTTTCTGCGCATTCTCCACATTGCCCATTCGTTCCTCCAACCAATGCATGACAACAAACATAGTATCTACTTCTTCAGCTAGAATATACGATATATATACAGGGCATGGACAAAATAATGGAAACACCTGTGATAAAAGTTATAGGTATGCACTAATATGGTATTGGAGCACCTTTTGCTTTTAAAACAGCTTGTGTTCTATGTGGAATAGATTTAAATAAATCTAAAACTGTCATAAGAGAAGACTGGACTATTGTTCATGAAGAAATGTTTCAATTTCCTTGAGTGATGAAGGCACCTCCGTAGCCAGGTGGGAAGGAGCAGTAGTGCGTAGCACACGCTTCTTGATTAGACCGGGGTTCGAGCCCGTCACCACCAAATACGGAGGATGCAGAAAGGTCAGGGAATGACCACCGCATATCCCGGAGGAATATGGCCTTAGTTGCTAATGCTCCTAAAAAAAACCAAATTGAGTGATGAAGGTGGAGGAAATCTCCTTCTCACACTCTCTTCTTGAAATATGCCCACAATGACTCAATAACGTTTAGGTTTGGTGATTGTGCAGGTCATGGGAGACGCCAAGCCTCAGTTTCATGCTCCTCAAACCAAGATTGGACACTTCTGGCTGCGTGCATTGGAGCATTATCATCTTGAAACATGGCATCATTTGGAGGAAACAATATTTGTACCATGGGATGAACATGATCACTCAGAATATCGAGGTTGAGGTAATCAGTGGCAGTAATTCGCCCATTCAGAGTGATGAGGATCAAAAGCATACCAAGATACTGCTGTCCAAACCATCGTTGATCTTCCTCCATGTTTGACGGTTGCCATGTTTCCAGTCAAACTGGATACGTCATTGCATCCTCTTTCTAGCATTACCATGAATAAAGAATGGCTTGGCAATAGGAACTCTGCCATAAATTTCACCTTTAAACACATCAGCAGTTTTAGTCCTGATGCCCCTTCCACCATCACTTTTGACCTTTTTGGAAGCCAAAGAGGAGTCATGTTCGTATATCTTTCTATATCACCTCTAAATAACATCAGCTTTTATCGTATTTCCTGTGAAGGAAATACGATAAAAGTATTAACTGCAAGAAACAAAAAAATCAACACATGTTCATAAATACGCCATACAGCCATTACAAAAACTACTACTTTCATATCAGATGTTTCCATTATTTTGTCCACTTTCTATAATTGTCGGATTTTCTCTTTGTCCAATTTTAATTAAATTTTTAATGGCTCGACAAATCTTTTCAAAACTCCCAAATGTAAAATATTATAAAAGTCGTCCACTAGAAGTTAAATTCCTCCATGCGGACGGACGAACGAACATGGAGAGGACAATAGACATTATGCATATTTGCTAACGCCCAATGAAAGTTTTTTTTTACACGATTTAATTCTTCATAAACATATTACACGATTTAATTCTTCATAAACATATTTAGCCATATAAAGCATTTTTAAATTTAAATTTCCTCAAAACATATAATAAATTTCAAAAGTATAACCATTAAACGAACCATTTAAACTTGCTATTTATGTGTTCCTGTTATTGTTTATCATCTTACTATCCTTTATTATTCCTTTATGATCATCCCTCGAACGAAAATATCTTGTACTCATATTTGGTGTATATATTCGAGAAAAATCTTCATTTTTGGTAAATAGGAAGTTACTCTCCTCTCTGGAGAATAACATATCATCTTTACAGCACTCCGAACATATTATTTTTATGGTGTTGGCACGTCTTACGTGAGGAGACAAATAAAGTACACATTTCCCTAAATAAATGAGGACAGCTGTTTCCTCTTTCCTGTTCAGTAGTGTTGAAAGATCCAACTATACTCCTAGCCTTGCCATAGATCGTACAGAAGATTATGTTTATGTGAATATCTTGCCCAAAGCACTTCGATCAATCTTTTGTATATTACCGCGTGCATCTCTCTGAGCAGAGAACCCCAGCTACAATCATGTTTTCTACTTGAGAACATGAGTTAAGCTATTTCTTGGCCATGGTACCACGTTTGTCTTCTCTAGCCTGTGTAAAATCTGGTTTCCTATTTCCCCTTCAATTTTCTGTACTGCTTTTCTGTGATTTTATCGTTCCATCTCCCCCATTCCTTTCATCATTAGAAACGCGAATCTTCTCTTAAGGACTTTTATGGATGTATCGTTTGGCATTGTTAACAAACGCAACAGAATTCCAAGTCCAAGAAGTTTTTAGCATCTTAAAAATATGTAAGAATGTTGGATGTAATCTTCTGTACTTTACTTATAAATCTTAGGATTTAATAGTGGTTTAATAGTACGTTGCAAAATGCCAATAAATCCTTAAAAAGCAATTTCTTTTAGTTCCTTTGGTATGCCATAGATGGCGCTTTGATTATCCCAGAGCCTGTTGGTAGCCAACGTACTCGATTTAATTGAAAATGTATTCAAACAAGGGAGAAGTTGAGCAGTTGAACTTCTAAAAGATTTTAAAAGCGTAGGATTAATGAACATCCTTCCTTTTTGCTCTCCCTCATTTTTACATTATTTTTCTCTCATCTTTCCATCTTATCGTTTGTGTATCGAATGATCTTAAGAAAGTAAATGTCTTGCATCATTAACATTATCGAACAGGTCGTGTGTGTACACGAACATTAATCATATGATGGGAAAGATGTGGCAGCTTTTCAAAACATTACACCAGAAACGACTGCAGCGACATCTGCTTATATCGTATGTAAACAAAGAGGTTAAAAACTTAGCCGAATTAAAAACATTACAGAAAAGTAAGACAATCGCTCTCTCACTTATGATTGAACCAAATGGGAGTGGTTGATGCGAGAAAACTAATACTCGTTAAAGTAATTTAATGCCTGTTAAAACCAGACGATAATTAAGAAAACTCTAACGCTGTTTGCTACTTTTCATCCCAACTTCGTTGGGGAGTTAATAAGCTGCAAGCCATTGAAGACACGTTTCTGTAGAGTCGATTAAACCCATGTATTCAATTATCTCCAACAAAGCATAAACGTCTTAACACTACTGAAAGAAGACAAAAGAAATAATAGCGAGAAGACAAAGAATTAGAAGTAAAAAAAGTAAAAAATTCCGGTTATGACCACCTTCAAGCCATGTATGGATCTGTTCTTGCTATAACAGCAATAACTGGTGGTTGACGCGGCTAAGATAACGAAGATAAAAAGACTGTCTCACTTGCTGACAGTTCTTAGACAGATGGTCTTGTGATGATGTACAACCTCGAAGAACATCGCTCTTCAGAGCTGAAAATTATACGCTGACTTTCTTGCAAGAATGGCGAAATTAAATGGTGTTTCAGGTCATCGGCGATTAATGTTTTATTTATGATAATAACGTAATTATTAGTAGCACATATCAGACTTTATAGGGGAACAGGAAGCTAGTCAGTGGTGCCCTCTAGGTACAACCATTAATTATTTTAAAGATATAGATATGACGACTTCATTTATAAAGTTTCGCTTATGGCCAAGAGATGGCGTTGCTTATAATTATGCTTGGTTAAATGTGATCAATCATATCTTGGCTTTATCCCAAATGCAAACTCTGTTACCACAATGTTAGTACACAATCTTACTAATCTCGGAGCCCTGATGCCAAAGATTACTATTGTTCTGTTGTGGGTGATACCACAAACCCAGTAAATTCATTCATAGATCGTCATAGCTTTGTATATTCGCCCCTTCTTCCCCAACAACTTTGGTGTTAACAGTGTCACCCAAACCAGATCTTCAGTACATATCAATTGGAATCCTATAATATTCCGATGGTCTACCACCAAAATTACAAGATTAAAATTACGTTATTAATGTTGGTTTATTTTCCTTCAGTATAAATCCAAACTGATTGTGCAAAGTACCACGAGATATAGAGCCCTCGCTTCATATGTGGTACAGCTGTTACAATCACACTCCTTCCATACCTTTTTGTAAAGGCTTGGGTTCTACAGTACAGCAAATAGACCATAAAATACATGTTGGCGAAAGTAGATTGAAAGATTGATTGGAAACGTCAATTTTCAGACGAATCATCATTCACACTTTCTCCCATCAGGGAGAGTTTGTTTGGTGAATTCCAAAGGAGGCACGTCATGCTTACTGTCTTTTGTCAACCGTCAAACTTGGAGAAGGATCAACAATGGTTTGGGCATTTTTAGTTCCTATCATCGCCCTGATCGGATGAATTACTGCTACTGATCATCTTGATATTCTGTGTGACCAGGTTTATCCTATACTGCAAACATTGTTTCCCTCAAACAATGCCATGTTTCAAGATGATAATACTCCAATATACACAGCCAGATGTGTACAATCTTGGTTTGAGGAGCATGAAACTGAGGCTAAGCATCTCCCATGGCTTGCACAGTCATCAAACTTAAATGTTATTTAGCCACTGTGGCGTATTTGGAGAAGAGAGAAAGTGAGAAGCAGATTTCCTCCACTTTCATCACCCAAGGTGCTTGAAATATTCCTCCATGAATAATGGTCTAATCTTCCTCTTAAGACAGTTCAAGATTTATGTGAATCTATTCTTCGTAAAATACAAGCTGCTTTAAAAACAAAGGGTGGCTTAACACCATATTAGTGCATACCTGTAGCTCTTATTCTAGGTGTTTCCATTATTTTATCCACCCTCTGTATATTTAATAGCTTGTTGATCCGTCTTTAGCCAAATGACTACTTACATTTTTCGTGGAAGACTTTCTAGTAGAAAAATTGCGGTATTGTGCTCCAATCCTCCTATAAAGCCTTTGCAAGCTTGCCTTAGTTCTGCATTCTAATTGATCCCAAAGTGGTTCAAATGGATTGAAATCTCCTCTCTGTGCTGGCCTCTGCAATGTTCCGATATTGTCTTCAAACCATGCGTTCACGACCTTTGCTTTGTGACATGGAGCGTTATCGCGTTGGGAGTGTAAGGGCGGCCTCCATAAAATCGCCACAGTATACGGCACGCAGAATTCTCTATAACATCAATGTAAGATGCTGGACCGCGTGTGGACTCTGCGGTCCAGCAATGGATGGACCTAATCCGCACGATAAACACCTACAGTCCAGATTCAGTGTGCCTCATATCATGCCAATTGGCAGTATGCATCAAAAGCTGGCGAGCTGCAGCTGTCTAGATATTGTGGAAGCACAGTTTTGTCTGTGTCTGCTGTCAGCTCCAATTCTCTGTGGTCCGATGAGGTTAAACAGCTGTTTCAGAAACAGTTGGGTCCTGTCATACTCCTATTTGGTCGTTTCTTGGGGGTCACTGTCGCCTCTGGCTTCCATTTCTTCAGCACTGACAGTTACCGACTTGAGAATGTTTAATTCCTGAGCAATAGCTGATCACTTTTATAGGCCATCCAACTATTCCTACAAACAGTTGGATGGCCCATTACTTTTGTAAGGCTAGTGTAGATACCATAAAAAACACCGGATCCTCATTCCCAATTCCCTATAACCTGTTCTATAAATTCCATTTTTTTTTTTTTTTTTTTTTCAAAATACAGCGTGAAGAAAAGCGTTCGTAGTTTTGGTGACTCCAGCGACACCTGTCGTTCAATTCCATAAAATTTCAAAAGAACCTCACTTATCTTTACTAAACTGAAAGGTCATTGTGTAACATGGTGTCACTAACAAATAAAGCCTTCTCCATTTTTGACGCGCTGCAGCTTACAGGATGAAAAGAGAAAAAAAGAAAATCAGACCCTCTTTTACTCACAGACAAACTTCAGACATTGCTACTCAAGTTTCTGTTTTTCTTTGGCCCTCTTTTTTTTTCTTCTTTCTCTTCTTCTTTCCCATGCTGCAAAGATTACTTGTCTGTCTGAGGTAGGGCACAGCTATCATTTCCTGAAATCTCGAACGTCTTTCGTGTGATGTATGATTGTTCATCGGTCATATCGTAATTGACGGATACGAACACGGGAGTGGACGCCTGTTATATCTCGGTTGAAATGTACGCCACCTATGGAGCTAATACTGAAAAGAAAAATAAAAGAAAATATCACATTTCCAGCTGAATGATCCGGTATTACCAGCGTTAGGGATAAGGGTAAAAAATAGTGAGAGTTATAATGAGATCCTTCCATTATACCTTTCATACTTTCAATGATAATACGACCGTGCACTATAGAACGACTTCTTTACGATTCGTTTCATCGCCTCATCTTAGCGGAAAGATCATCTCAAAGGGGTCAGTCTGTAGAGTTAGATTGTAGACCTTAGGTTAAACTCTACAATAATCTGTAGTAAATAAACTGTAGTTATGCCAAACTAACTGGCGTATGCAATTGCTTTTTTTTTTTTCAGTTTTTTCTGGTTGTTAACACCGCTTGCCCATCCAGAAAAACCTCCTGTGATCGTCCATTATGTCTGTATAATTCTTGTACAGACACATCATCACCATCATCCATTTTCAATCCACTGCAGGATGAAGCCCTCTCCAGCAACTTACCAGTTCCTTCTGTTTTGTGCAATGGCCATCCATTTACTACCCACAAACTCATGAATTTCATCTGTTCATCTCCGTTGTTGTCTTCCAAGTTTTCTTTTAGCTCCTCTTGGGTACCATTCTGTTATTTTCTTAGTCCATCTGCCATCGTGCCTTCGAGCTATGTGTCCAGCCCAAGACCATTTCAGTTCTTTAGTTTTGATAAGAATGTCCTTTACTTGAGTTTGCTGCCCAATCCATGTGTAACAGTCTGATTCCTAATCTAATTTGTTCCATTCTTCTCTTTCATTCTTTTGGTGAGGGCCAAAGTTTCACTTCCATAAGCCATTATTTTACGTTTCAGACAAAGCGTGCAATGTACAGACACATTACACGTTAAACCGTATGAACTGGTGCAGTGACCAAAGTAGCGTCCTGAGAATTCTAAGAACCAACTATCCTACAGCATGGTCTTCGTCTTCTATCGGGCTTTGCGATTTAATAAATTAAATATAAGCAACACGTACTTCACGTCGTAGTATAGTGTCAACACTTTCGTAATGTACTTTACTTATTTCCGCCTGGATTTTGATAACGATTGAAATGTATCACATGTTTCTCTTAAAAAGTAAGAATATACTTTCTGCCCCCCCCCCTTTTTTTTTTTCAATTCTAACACAGACTTTGCTTTAAAGGTTAATTCACCTCCCCCCTTTTCCTCGACCAGTTTGGCCTTAAATTCCAAGTTTCTTTTACACCACCCTGCAGACTGGATGAACCGTAATTATAAATGCAGTCTTTATACCATGCGTTCTGTTTTGGATATTTATCCAATTTAAGACAAGAGAACTCCTTAAGATGAGATTTGTGCAATAGTTCTTTTCTGGGGGAAGGGACAAGTGCATAGAGGGTATGGAAGCAACCTATTCACATATTTGGTTTAAAGATCTAGAAGAATATTTTTAAAAAAATTCCTGAAATCGTGAAACGGTTTGGAGCTGCTGGTATCGATCCGTCTTTTCTCGCATGATACTCGACCATCCAAACTAATATAGATTTCTGTTGGAGGGGGCGGGGGGTTAATTGAAACTTTCCCAAGGGGCTCCTGAAGATTTGGCGTCGATATGAGTTTTCCTTATTGATTAATACCCAAACATCCGGTATCTATCTCATTTAAATACCGAGACAGGAAAGGTAAGCATTTTAAGCGCATTCCCTTTTTATTTCTTAAGTAAATTGAATTTGTATTCTGCAATTAATAGTGAAAAGTAATTAATTATCTTGTTTCCAATTAATCACTTGGATTGGACTGCATACATCTCATAACGTAATATTCATCAACATTTTTGTAAGATTTTATTTTATTTTCCCTTGGATGTGTTTCAATCAACTCGATGGATCTTTTGTGATTTAATACAATAAAAAAATAGCACACGTAGCATCGTATTATGCTGTCAACACTTTCGTAATGTACTTTACTTGTTTCTTCTTGTATTTAATAACAGCTGAAATAAAAAACATATTTCACGTTTGGGCTATGATTAACATAATGAGAAAATATTAATAATTGATGATTTATATATTTATAGGATAGCTTGACAGTTCTTTTCGAGAAAGCCAAATATAAAATTTCGTTAAAATCTGTGCACTGGAGTTGAATTGTTGCATGCGGACGGACGGACGGACGAACATGGTGAAGATAAATTTTGTACGCCTATGAATGTTTCCTCCAGAGTTCTCCTTCCTCTGTCCATCTCTATGAAATACGATAATTCCATGGCATCTCTTCTTACACGCTGAGTATTCCAAGATGCATACTTTCCACTTGAATGCAGATGGTGGTAAATTTACATACGTTATTTATGAGCGCCTACTTACTTTCAGTAGTGTAATTATGGTTTAAGCGCAAATTATATGTTTAGAGTGAATAATCCGTGCTAGGACTAAACTTTCAAATTTCGTCAAACAATCCTTGGCTCCAGTCGGTAGTTTAAGATTAATTTCGCAGTAATTGTCTTAAGATATTTCATTATCGTAAGTAGCATTAGTGTCTTGTTGCCTTCGCATTTAACCAAAAAAAAAACGCAAATGCTTTGGAATGAAAAGATGTCTTCTCAAAATATAAGTGCGTAGCCTTCTCCCTAAAGTCATATTAACTCATTGCAGCTATAATTAGTTGGCGGTGTGGTATCGTAAATCAGTGAGCCTCCTGTTAGCTTCAAGTCATTACATGCTTCAAGATATCTGTAGGGTTTTTATCGGTAACTGGTCATCTCTTGGGACAGTTAATAATACCTGACTCTGTGGGCAAGTGGGACTGTAATGAATATCGCTCTTGCATTATTATCATCTAATGATGCGGAAGGTAAATCTTTCGTTTTATTCCTTCTTTCGATCTGCAATGCTATTTAAATCGGCTAAATGGTCTTTCACTATTCAATGGTCTTGTTAAATTAGGGTTGTGGCCTCAAAGCAGACAATAATGATCATTTGGCTGTTTGTCATCAGCTTTCTGTTGTTTAGGAGTATAAGGGTCAAATATGTTCACACGTTGACTGCCTTTATTGCATCATCATCTTTTCAAAATGTTAAAAAATTGGAACTGTATCTGAAAATCCAAAGAAGCAATTAATGTCTCCTACTGCAGTCCTGTTGCTGTAGGAGACATTAGTTCTTACTACAATAAATACCATCCTAGAAGCAAACCAAAGACACTAATTCAAATGTAGACATCTCGGTATTCATTAAGCTCTGCGTCTTCCTAAGATCCGCCTCTCCTATACTACATCGACTGGAAGGACACGGGTAATTTTCCTACTTAGTTCATGCTGGTTTTCCCACAGGGAGGTGTGCTGTCAGATATTTTGTTTACATCAGTCTGTCGGCCTTTGCTTTGCCAGCAGAGAAACTTATCTGCTATGCCAATGATTTAAAGCTCTTGATTTCTATCAGTTCAACAGAAAATCCATGCATATCTTGCTCATATAAATGAAGATCTTCAAAATCTGGCGGCCTACCTATCGTGCTTCTCAGGGTTTTGTTGTTGTTAAATAAATAAATTTTTCTGTTTATACTCCGGCACGACAACCAAGTCAGTAGAGTTTACAATAAATCGTCAATACAACTATTTATAGTATTTAGTAGTCACGGGCTTGAACCCCCGTCCACTCAAGGAACGCGTGCTATGCACTCTCGCTCCTGACCACTGGGCTACGTCAGGCCTTTGTTGTTGTTGTTACTTGTTGTTATTTGACTTGAATTTCTGTAGATTGTAATTTTCTGGAAATACGTGTGAAGGGAGGTTGTTCCAGAAAACGTAGATTGAAGAAATAAATGAGGAAGAAGAAAAGTTGGTTCTGTGAGTTTGAAGTTGGACAGTAAAATGATGTTGACTGGTTGCGGCACGTGATCGAACTGGTTTGGAAGAGAGAGGGAGAATTACAGAAGCCATTTGAGTAGAAAGATGCCCATGGCGGTATCTATAGAAAAGGCATGCAGCAGAAATAGAATGTTTATGAGACAGAGGGTGGAGAGACTTCGTAAGAGATGGGTCATTAATTAA